>NW_005842533.1:152722-173407 GCF_000455745.1 Alligator sinensis
CTCTTCACCCTGCCCACCCAGCGCTGCTTCTTGCGGCCCCACTAGGACACTGCAGTTGCTCCCCTGGCCATCCCATTCCCATCCCTCTCGCCGTCTCCGCGGGTGACCAGCAAAGCAATGCCTGTGCAAGGCAGAAAAACTCTCCCAGCTGCCGCTGGAGTGGGAGGAATTGCAAGTCTGGGACCTGACACCGTCCTTTTTGTAACTCCTTTGCTCCATCGAGTGGCCGAGCTGCTGAAACAGAGAGATCCCAACTGATTACGCTCCCTCCCATCTACCTACCCGACAAAGACCTCGGTGCCAAAGGCAGCCGCCAGGAGGGCTGCCAGTACCACGAGTCCCCTCATTTTCAGCAGAGCAAGGCATGCACTGAGAAATGGGGATTGACTCAGGGACGTCTTAAATACTGCTCCTGCCCTGGGGTGGCTTCTAGTGCAACCTTGTGCTGACAGGTCCTTAGATCTGGCAGCCAAGTCCTGCCATCCCCAGCTGTTCCAGTTCCCCTGACTCTGCCCCTGCCCTGTTGGAAAAGCCCTGACCTGAGCAGCTGCTCCTTGATTGATGCCTGAGAACGTGCCGCCTGGTCAGACGGCATTGCGGCAGCATTTGTCATCTCCATGCAGGCCTGACCTCAGCATCCTCTCTTGCCTTATTCTGCAACACCAGGTCTTGTTTGCAGTAGATGAATAGGAGGGAGCTGAGCTGGGACCAGCCACTCTGGACATCCCAGAGGCACATAAAAAGCCTCCTTGTGTGATCATCTCTGCTGATCCCTGCTCCTGTCTTCTGCTACCCAAGGGATTGAGTGTTGCAGCCAAAGGCAGTGGCTGGGTGTGTTTTGAGCTGGGGGCTGTTTTTGGAGGAAGTGCAAATGGGTGAAAGTGTCTTGTGCAACTAGACGGGTAGTGGCACACAGCTTGGCTGCAGGTTTTCTTGAATTTGTTGGGTTCTCCAAATTTCCCTCACCTATACCCTATATTTATAGAAGGATTGTTCTAATAAATTCTCTGATTGAGTTTATTTAACTGTGTTTCACTGAAACTTTGGGGACTGAACTGAACCAGATCTCTTGTAGACTTGGAAAGTAGTAGTTAGTTGAGATTTATGTCCTTCGTAAAGTAAGTGGAAGGCTTTCTTATCTCCTGTCCTTGGCCATTGTGGAATGATGTTCAACACTGTCCTGTTTCTTCTTTACCTTAGTTTATGGTCTTCTCTGACAAGGCTGTTCTGGGGAGGTTTTGTTATAACTTAGCTAAGCGTCTTAACAAATATATATACATATTTTCCAGCAACATAGCATCTAATACCTTTGATTACAACAATCACTACTGCTGACATATTAAGGTAAAGCTCTGATGCAGTATATTTGAATTATTTAATGCATGGTCTTCCCTCATAATGTTGCTTTTCAGGCCTCGTGCTCTGCTTAAGTGGATCTGCTTACTGGAGATGTTGCTGGCTGGAGATATTGATGGCTTTCTTTACTTTGCTGATCCAGATGGTTGCCACATCTGCAAAGGGTCACTCTGTAGTCACTCAGAAACAGGCTGTGGGGCCTTCTGCTTCACCACACCTCTGCAGCATGGCCTATGCCCCTTGAAAATGGCCAAGGCTGGCAACAGACCCCAAGTCATATGGCAGCCTGGTTGTGAGGAGAGGCCACCCCTAATGCCATGATACAAGTCATCAATGAGGCTCAGAATATAGCCCCAGAGGGATTGGGAACTTATTGGATAGCAAAAATATTTGGGTCAGGACCCAGAGTTTGGGGATGGGAGGGTGGGCTGAGGCCTCTGGCTCCAGGTTTAAGCTGAAGTTCAGCAACATTTCCCAAAGAAGGGGTCATGTTGGGATTCGGTGGGCAGGGGTCATCTAGGAGTGATTTTGCTTGAAACAGTTCGAATCAGGTGTGCTCACCCCCCAGCTTGCAAACCAATCTGGAAATTTGGGTCTGGAAATTTGGCAGCAGGGCTGCAGTGGCGATCAACATTGCCTCTGCTCCACCTCCAGATTTCCAAGCCTGGTGCAGCTGGATCAGGCCCAGGCTCCACCAGCCCCAGATGGCTGGGAGGGGGCCAGCCCTAGCTGGGGCAGCACCAGGTGCCAAACCTGGCCCATGGGTTCATTGCTCATCCATGGGGCCATATGACTAGGGGTCTGCAGTAAGCCTTGGCCAATGTCAAGGGGCCCAAGCCAAGCCCCAAAAGTGTGGCTAAGGAGGAGGCTCCAAAGCCTGTCTCTGAGTGACTCTAGGGTAAACCTTTGCAGATGTGGCAGCCAGCTTGCTCAGCACTGGTTTGGATTGTGCCTGGATGGGTGATGCATCCAGCCCAGACACACAACTCCCAAACTCCAGCTTAGGCAATTCCTTTAGGCCAGACTCTTCCCTTGTTACTTGAGCAGACAAATAGACCCTGTTCCACCTGCAAACAAATCTCCCCGTCCTTTCAGGTGCTACCCATGTACCATGGCAGAGGTGACCACAGTTTAGAGAAGTGGAGAACCAGAGCAGTTTGCTAACTCGCTGAAACGTCCAGAGATCCTCCATGATGAAGAACGTACGATTCTTATCACCAGCATAAGGTTTTAGGATGAAGCCAAACTCTGCTTTGCAGTTACGGCGTTTCACTACACTTCCAGAGGTCTGAGTTTGAGCCTCCCTCTAGCCTCAGTGCCAAAACCAACCCCAACTGACTCGGCCATAAATGGGCTGGGGAATCCAAGGCAGCTGGATAGGACCTTGGCCATGTCAAAGATCAGGTCTGTGGGCTGGATCTGGCCTGCAGAGTGATATCACGTGGCCGTGGGGCTCCCAGATGGATCAGGAGTTCAACAGCAGGGTTTGCTGGATGGGGCCTGCCACTGAAATCTGGGGTATAGAGTCCCCCCTGCAGACATATGTCAGCAGTGGAGGAACAGGTGAAGGTGCCTTAATCCCTTGCCCCATGACCACAGTTGGCATGCAAGGTTCCCCAAACAGCACACTCAAGTGATAGAAACCGGATTGTATTCAGTATGCCCACCCAACGGGCTGTGCATGGACTTGTGATCCAGAACAAATGCACTGGCATGTTTCCCAATTTACGGAGCTGTCAATGGATGTCAGATTTGGCCCATTATTGCACGATCATGTTCCTTCTAGCTCCCATGCATAACAAAGGGCTGTACCAGGAGCATCGGTCTCTCTTTCCAAGTTTTGGCTGTTACGGGAGGGACTATGGGCGATGTCATAGGGTGACAAGAGGTTTGAAGAGGCTGGGGTTAGGGAGCCTTCCTAATTAATCAGTAACGAGCACTTGGTAACAAAAAATACAGCGCGTAAGTATAAGGTGTGGAGCTGCATCCTTTATTTGGTGTGATGCCCACTCACAAGGATTGGCTAAAGGATTAGGCTCAGCAGCTGCAACTCATGTTTTGTTTTGTTTTGTTTTGTTAATAGGGATGTTCATGGACGTGCACCATGATCTTCATCAGAGCCGGCCACGTCTCCTCAGCCGTTGGGATGTTCGGGGGGGCGGGCGGGGGAAAGCCGTAGCGGCCGGTGTCTCGCAGCTCAAAGGTGTAGGAGTACTTGACACCGTTATCATAGGTCCAGTCAATGGTGATGCCATCAGCTTGGTCTGGAAACAGCAAAAACCCAGGACATGGAATTAAAAATGAGCATTTAAACGAGACCACGATAGGGAATCCCAGATGCTGATGATACTAGATGTAAAGACGCTGCAAGACGCTGCCCCTCGTTGTGCCTGAACCTTGAGGTTTATGCAGTGGTTCTGCATTCATCCTCTCACCAGCTTTAGCCAAGCATAGGTTGGGCTTGCTGGCTGCAGCATGAGATTGGGTCATCATCTCGGGTCCAAATAACTCATACCATCGGCACAGCTTTGATCCCTGAGTGAACTGTGCACCACAAGCTTTGGAATGGACCAGAGGCATCCCACAATGCACTGCTCTGCAGCTGAAAATTACCCAGAAATTACCCAAAATTGGTTTTAGAAGGATTCTGGCCATGGGTATTTTAGACATCTCAATATTCATTGCTACTCCCACAGCTGAAGGGACACATCAGCACAGGTCCAGCAGTAACAGCAGCGCTGCGAGCCCAGCCCTGGGATCACTAGGTATGCTTGGAGAGCAGAGGAAGCACAGCAGAGATCTGCTTTTGCGCGGCCCCACCTGAACACCGGAGAACTTACAAATGGTGTGGATCGTGCTCCCGTATCTGTACTGAGTCCCGTGTACCGCAGCTAAGGCATCCACCGCCTCTTTTGCTAGATTGTCCTGCCAACAAGGAGAAGACGTCGATGATCAGGAGATGCTTGAATATTCAGTGAAAAGATCCCTCCCTCCCTTCCTTCAGGTAACAGCAGTGGGAGGGAAACTGTTTGTGTCACCTCTTTATTTTCTGTTTGTGTTTCTCTCTGTCTCCCAGACAGACACACATGCACCCACCTGTACTTTACTTCATGAAAAGGGAGGACTTTTTAAAATCTGGGGTGGTGAAGAGGGTCTCACAAAGGTGATGAATGGCCTGCACCACTAGAGGAGGGACATAGACCGAACTGATCGGTGTAGGAGGACTGGAAATGATGGCCCAAGAGGTCAGTCCAGGTGCCTCCAGGCTGACCCAGAGGGGCCATCTCTAAAGCAGAGACCCCCCCACTCGCTCTGTGACCATGACGTGGAAGCTGCTGCTGCCAATAAGGGTGGTGAGTTTGATGACGGGGACTCCTATCTGCTGAAAGGGCTGAGACCACCAAGCTGTTTCAAAGTTAGACTTCAGCTGGACAATGCCTTTCAGTCACCCCATAGCCGAGCACTGAACATCCGAGCATCTCTCCCCTACTAAATCCCCTGAGCAACCAGACTCTAGCACATGGCTGCTTTAGCTCTCCTTCCATATACTGTTGGGAGCTAAACTCCTCACCAGTTCCTGATGGTCAGGAGCAGGCTCGTCCTTGTAGCCATAAGGGAACATCAGCATCTGAGAGTAACTGTGGATGGAGATCGCGGCCTTCATGTTTCCATGGCCGAGGATGAAGTCTGCAACGGACTTTGTTTCGCTCTCGGAAAAGGGGTAGGGTCCATGGTAGGTTTCTGAGCAGGGATTGTTGGTGGCACCAGGGCCTATGATTAAGCGGAAAAGGCAGCGAATTAAAACCCAGTACCCAACCCCATACTTATGAAATGAGAGTATGCATTAGTGGGAATGATTGGCATGCACATGTTTATTGGGGGAATTAGTCCACCTTTATAGAGTCACAGAAAATGAGGGCTGGAAGGGACCTCAGGGGGCCACATCTAGTCCAACCCCCTGCTCCAAGCAGGACCAGCCCCAGCTACATCATCCCAGCCAAGGCTTTGTCTAGTTGGGTCTTCAAAACCTCCAAGGATGGAGATGCCACCACCTCTCTGGGTGATCTGTCCCAGTGCTTCACCCTCCTACTGAGAAAGTTTTTCCTAATATCCAACCTCATTGGAGTTTGCTTCCACAGTAAAAAACAAGACAAGTTACGGGCTTCTAATTTCAACTTCCAAATGCCACCGAATCCATCAGACACCATTAGGCAGCATTGCAGCGTTTCAAAAGGACTGTGCAATTTTAAGAACAGTGGACAACATCTGCCCATACTCTAATGCCAATGAAGCCATTATACAGTAACTAATATGATTATTAGAGTCCCATACCAAAGCCTCGTTAGCAAAGTTGCAATGACCACAGTAACTACATGTTCGGGATAGCTTACATGTTACTTATATGTGAGCGGGCGTCTTTAAGTGAACATTTAATGAATCAGTACTACAGTTTGCTGTCAGCCAGGAAGATGAGGCAAGGATCTCTTCTTCCAGAACCTATTGCTCCACCATAACAGAATATTAACACACCATTTGTTTCCTAAAATTAAGAAACAGCTGGATCTGCGGCATCAGTCCCCAAGCATGGGTTTATTCTGAAATGAAATGCAGTTGGGATTAACAGCTCTCCAGCATGCCCCAGGCCGTTCCATACCTCCAAAGCCTGCATCCCAGTTCCTGTTGGGGTCTACACCTTTACAGGAAGATCCAGCATTGATGGACCGGGTCTTTCGCCACATGCGGTTCTAGGAGGAAGCAGACACAGACCATGGGGTTGTGATCACAGCTAGGTCTCAAATCTGGGCTCCGTGTTCACCCAACAGGAGCAGAACAGTGCAAAGACTGCATGGTGTGGGTAGTACTATGTACCACAACGGCCTTGCAAGGAGGCACCAACTAAAAATGCCTCTAAGAGGTAGTCACTGGTTGTGTGTCTTTTGCCATCTCCAACACTTTTGACCCAGTATCCCAGAAATGGGGATAACCTCTTGTTCAAAGCACAGAAAGCCAAAATGCAGCTACCTTATCTAATCTGGGCCAACTGTTCCCCAACCCACACACATCTTCAGCTCTTACAGAGGGGTACCATGCAGACACCACAAATCCCAACAAACAGAGCTCTGTCCAGATGTAGTGGAAAGGAGACATAGGGCCTGATGGCGAGGACAGCAGCATGGACAGGACAACCTCTTGCAAGAAAATGCCCATGCCCCCCAAAAGTCCCTTATGTGGCTTGTATCTGAAGCTGTCCCTGCATTCGCAGGCAATAGGACTGAGGACTGAAAACCCCCATTCCTGCAGAGGTACTTACCTGGCTGTGAGTATAAGCAAAGCCATCGGGGTTGGTGACTATCTCAAGGAAAATGTCCATGCTGGTTAGGATGGCAGTGAGGGAGGCATCCTTGCCATATTCAGTGGCTATCTGCATGGAGAGAAGGGCTCTGTATTATCTTGGGCTCCATGTTGTTAGTGCGGGGACTCATAGCAGCTTTCCCACAACAACCTGGGGTACAGTAGGAGTCGAAGCCTAACATTAGAAGGAAGGTGAACCAAGATCCAATGGCTTCAAGCGGCGACCAGACAGAATTGCAGATATGAAATTAGGCATGCACCTTTCTCAGCAAGCTACCAAGAGGAGTGGTACATTCCCCAGCCCTTGAGGTCTTCCAGCCTTAATGCCTTTTCCAAAGTTGCTTTAGCCAAAGGTAAATTATTTGGGTCAATGAAGCAGCAACTGAATGAGATTTAATGGTGTGCAGTATGTAGGTGGTCAGACTAGAGGATCTTTAGGTTCAGTCTGGCCCTGAAACCTATGAATCAAAAAATTAGCTGCTAAGTCTCAGCTAACTTTCTAGTGTCCACATGACAAGGACCCCAAGAGGCACTAATCTACCAATTTTGGGTCCAACATGGTCTAGAAGAGAAATGATCCAGAGGAACCATGATAACAGAGGTCCAGTATGTGCAATACTGTTATAATGATCGTGGTGATCAATTTTTCTCCATAGCCAGTGGGAACAGGACAGGAAAAAAACACTTTAATGGCAGCAGGGAAGATCTTACGTTGGATTTCAAGAAACGTCTCATTGCTAGGGTGATGAGGCACTGGAGCTGACTACTTCAGGAAGCTGGAGAATCTCCTTCATTGGATTAGGCCAACAGTGTTGGGGATGGTCTGTCTATACTTGACCATGTCTCAGTGCAAGGGGCTCTATGGGATAGTCCCTTGAAATCCCTTCCAGCCCTGCAATTCTGTGGTTCTACCAAGAGTGAATTCCACTCGAGTTCAGGTCAATAAGACCTGGGTGCAATGAATACCCCCATAAATCTGACTTTCAGACTGCCCCTGATACATCTAAGCTCTTTGGGAAAGTGGTATTTACTAGGTATTACCTTGTTGGCTGTCCACACGCCGGTCGCCTGGGTGATCCACTCCCGAGAGTGAATGCCGGTATCAATCCAAATGGCAGGACGGTGAGTTTTCACAGTTCTCCCTGTGCTGAACTGCAGGAGAAATCAGCAAAGAAGACATGCCTACGTTAGCTACAGCCCAGGTGTTGCTGGCTTGTGTGCTCACACTTAGATGTTCATAGGGTGCTGTTGTGGCTATGAGGCCTATAATTCGTTATCTCACTGGAACAGCTTTGTGGAGCAAGGTAAAACAAGAGCCTACCCTTTTCAAGTAGCGTGTGCAGTTTCACTTAGGCTCTGCTGGATGAATGCCTTAATTAGAGTCTCTCGTTATTGTTATAACTCTTCTCTGGACTCTCCATGCTGATTCCAGCACACAGAGCTTCTGTCTTAGAGGCAGGAACTTGGGTCAGATTTTGAGGCTTAGGGATTTATATTTAAGAATACATATTACAGGATCCCCATGACCCGCTCGATGGGTGTCTGTCAAATGCATGGCTGTTCTCTCTTCGCCATTAAAAGTCTATGGTTGATCTCTTCCATACTCTGTAGGACTGTGAAGCTCTAGTCTGCTCAAGTATTCATTAAATAGTTTAATCTAATAGATGAGCAAGGGGAAGGATGGCCATACTACATACTGGGAGTGTCTACATGTGCATTTATGCTGGTTTAAATTTACTGTGCAGTAAATTACTGTGCAGTAAGTGGAAATAGGCCAGTGTCTACATGTACAGGCACTAAAACACATTAACGCTGTGTGGGGACTGACTTGGGACTAAAGTTGGTCCCAAGTCAGTCCGCACACACAGTGTTACTGCGCAGTAAGGCGTCTACATGTGCATTACTGGGCAGTAACTATTCAGGCATAAATTTGATACCTGCATTTATGCTCAAGTCGGCGTAAGCCACCATATTCACTATGCAGTACAGGCATGCACGTGTAGACGTGTGCCTGTACTGTGCAGTAATTTTGGTTACTGTGCAGTAAATGCACATGGTTAGATGCACCCACTGTGTCGGGTAAGTAAGTTTCTCAATCATCTACCGTGGGATGTCTCACGTGCTGGAGGGGGGTCACAAAGAATGATTGCCACATCAAGGAACGCTTACCTTGAGCACATAAAGAGGCCGCTTTTCATAGCTCTCTCCAATCTGAATTTTGCTGACCAGGTTGGGATGTTGGGCCACGAGATCGTCCATCCAGCTGTAGATCTGCAAGGAAGCATTTTTAGCTCATGCTCATCGTTCTTTCCTTTTTCTCAGATAACAGCCAGTCTCAGCTTCTCAGTGGCGACTTCCAATTGCTTACAACAGCCAGGACCCTGCTCAAAGAAAGCTCACTGGAGGGGATTCTCTCTGCCTTGTATATCTGCAGGCCAGAAGCTCTCATAGTTCCCACGCTTCCTTCTGCAGAGCAGCGTGGGACGCAGTGAAAAGGCTCCTGGGATGACTCTGGATCAGTATTTATCGATGTTGACACCCCCTGATCTTATGCAAGGTTCCATCACCCACTATCAAGCCTGGGCTCTGAACACACCTCAAGTCTGGATGAAGCAGTGTGGTTTTCCAGCAAATAAACCCAGTTGCTCAGAAAGTGTGAGTAGTTGCATGCAAAGACAGAAGCTGACAGAAGTATGATTATGTATGACCACTACCTGGCTTGGACCATCAGGCGGCAAGGGAGAGAGCCCACAGCTGAGGGACTTACCTCTTCTATGGTGTGGTAGGTGGAGAAATCAAAGCCGCTGCTGCTTCTCTCCAATTTTCTGGCCCTCTCCATGGCTTCTTTCTCCTCGTCCAGCAACATCTGTTTAAAAAGCACATACAGAGAAGAGGACAGCATTTGCATTTGTTTCTTCCAAAAGGATTGTCACGTGCTGTGCAGTCACCCAGAGATGAACCAAAGACCTCCTGCACCAACAAGCACAGCTCCCTTCTGATTGAGCTAAAGGAACAGCTTCTTCAGCCCCCACCAAGTCGCAACCTCTTGTAGTCACCACTAGAGAAGATGTCACAAGCCCTAAACACCCACGAAAAAGCAGCTGTAATCTTTCTGGTTCAAATTCAGGGGCCAGTCACCCTTGAGACCAAATCCTTGCTTTATGCAAACATAGCCTTAGCAAACAACATGCTCCTGGAAGGGGCTGGAGATTGCAAATTTCTACAGCTCTGTAGGATAGGAATAGCGTCCCTCACACTGTCCTGCTTGGTGTGCAGGCTCTGAACCCGTAGCCTGGAAGGGCTTGGTCTAAGGATGTGCTGGGGCTCAATCTCATTCAGTCTTCGTCCTTCTCTGCTGACCTGGCCAACAAAGGGGGCATTGCACCAGGGGCGTAACGGGTAGGATTCACATCTTGAGCACCAGGCTTACCTGATAGGGTTTGTGCCCTGAAGCACCAGAGTGGAGGCAGGGGGGCTTGAGGCTATGGCTACAAGAGCCATGGCAGGTCACAGCCTCTAGAAGAGGCATCACCACTAATAGCCCTCTCCTGGCTCTGCAACTGCTGCAGATTTATATGGCAAACAAGGATCGAAAGCCTTGAATTTGGGGGGTTGCAGGGCCAGGGAAGGGTCAACCTGGCCCTTGGCAATGACAGGTGACACTTCCCCTTGCAGCAGGGGAGTGGTGGGAGGCTGGTGCAGGGACTCTGCTCCGCTCCACGTGGCCAGAACATGAAGCCTCCTCCCTTCCCCACCTCCATTTAGGTTCCCCTATTTACCGAGCATCCAGAGTCATGCCCCTATCACCTACCTTTCACTTACATCACTGCATTTCATCCCCAAGATGGGCTGGGTTTTGTCCCGTGGGAAGAGATTTTTGCTTTTCCAGCTCAGCCTTTTGCTCGCTCTGTCTGTCCTTCCTCACCGCCTTCTCTCCCAAGTCAGACTAAACGTGGGGGGTGGCAACACTATAAGCACATGGTCACCACAGGAGCCCTTACCTGCACGTCCTCTATCATGATGGTGGAGGGAATGCCAGTAGACTCCAGGAAGATTTTGACAGGCTGGAGGCTCGGGAAGGGGACTCTGATATCCACCGGGAGGCCAGGCTTGGCAGGGGCAGCCCAATAGTCAAGCTGATTGAGAAGAGAAAAGGCAGGTGAGCTCCAGCCACATCTCTGTATCGTTCTACCTACAGCTTCCCAGACACTGCAGAGAGTTGGGCCAACACAGCAAGTGATGGTGATAATAGTCTCTTGCCTCATTGAGGGCCTCTTCTCTAAAAAAGGGGAGTGGTGAAGCCACCTTGCTACAGGCGCATCTTGCTCTAGGCCCTTGCCCATGGCTGCCCTGGATGATGACCTCTAACCAGGTAACTGGTCATACAGGTTGGGCAGTCCAGGGTGTCCAGATGTGGTACTGGCTACATCCCTCCCTTGTGCACCACTTGCTACAAAAACAGGTGTGTCTTAACCACGCTAGCCCATGTGCCGTGACTGTGTGCTTGCCTTGTGAATCTTGATCTCATATTATTAAGCATCCCAAAGTCATTTATTGAATAAACCAGCTAATCGACCTGTGTGTATAAACCACCAAGCATGCAGTAGAAGGTGAATAAGTGAGAAGGATTCTTGCTGAGGGAGGCAAGTTTTACAAAAGAAATGATAAAAATGACTTTTGCTAAATAAATAACATTTTGATATAGAACTAGCATGGCAGATGCTAAGCAGAGATCAGCAAGGTTGCAAAGCCGTCTGAGCTGTGAAGTGTTGATGCAACAAATGTCAATGGTGGCTGCAACCTGAGAGGGAATCGCATCATTTAAATATCCACATTTTCATGTCGGCAAAACACTGGTTTGAGATACCCAGAAAGGGACTGTTTGCAGGGAGGGAGCACACTGGTGCATTTGGACTCTCCTTTCATTCCCGCTCCACCCAGAGTTTAAAGCCAACTGCCTGGCCCCGCGGGGTAGCAGCATTTCTAGTCAAGTAGGGGTTGAGAGGGTAAATTTATTTCATGGCTCGTTGTAATCTACCGGATCCCGTCTAAACTCGTTTCATGTCACAGGTGTTAATGACCCTCTTCTTTTTAAAGAGCTTGATGCTCCACTAATCAAGCTAGGCCTTTCTGCTGCAATGACGCTGTCTCTGCTGAGCCTGGTCATGAAGTTCCTATTTCACAGCCCGGCAGGCTGTTTTTGACTCAATCCAAGGCAGTTATATTTGTTTTTGCTTCTGTCTTAAACTGAATAATACAGCCCTGCAGCCCTAGTGTGCTAGTAAAGCTTCTAGTTCATTTTTAACGGTAGAAAAATGTGTTGCTTTACGTGAGATGACACACCTTACCATCTGCACCCCCTTTTTCAAAATCCTAGATCCACCCATGACTGTTTGGGCGGGATCTGTCATGAGGGCAGTTTGTCAGGATCTCCATTTTATATTTAACCTGATGTGTGACACTTGGGCTCACTCCGGAAGTCTGCTGTGCACCCATGAGATGAGATATTGGGCTTCCTCCGGATGTCTGCCATGTACCCATGAGATGAGATATTGGGCTTCCTCCGGATGTCTGCCATGTACCCATGAGATGAGATATTGGGCTTCCTCCGGATGTCTGCCATGTACCCATGAGATGAGATATTGGGCTTCCTCCGGATGTCTGCCATGTACCCATGAGATGAGATATTGGGCTTCCTCCGGATGTCTGCCATGTACCCATGAGATGAGATATTGGGCTTCCTCCGGATGTCTGCCATGTACCCATGAGATGAGATATTGGGCTTCCTCCGGATGTCTGCCATGTACCCATGAGATGAGATATTGGGCTTCCTCCGGATGTCTGCCATGTACCCATGAGATGAGATATTGGGCTTCCTCCGGATGTCTGCCATGTACCCATGAGATGAGATATTGGGCTTCCTCCGGATGTCTGCCATGTACCCATGAGATGAGATATTGGGCTTCCTCCGGATGTCTGCCATGTACCCATGAGATGAGATATTGGGCTTCCTCCGGATGTCTGCCATGTACCCATGAGATGAGATATTGGGCTTCCTCCGGATGTCTGCCATGTACCCATGAGATGAGATATTGGGCTTCCTCCGGATGTCTGCCATGTACCCATGAGATGAGATATTGGGCTTCCTCCGGATGTCTGCCATGTACCCATGAGATGAGATATTGGGCTTCCTCCGGATGTCTGCCATGTACCCATGAGATGAGATATTGGGCTCTCTCTGGATGTCTGCCGTGCACCCATGAGATGAGATATTAGACATTAAACAGAATAGTCATAAATGTTTCCTCTGGTATCTCTTGATCAATGAGGATGGATGCCAAAGAGAGTAATGAACAGGGGACAGATCGCTCCAGTTATACCCAGTTCAGTGCTCTCCCTCGAAGGCATCCACTCTTGCCACTGTGGAAGACAGGATATATTGGGCTAGATGGACCATTGTCACTGCTTATGTTCTTACGTCTTCATGCATTTTGGCTCTCCTCAACATGTGAGAGCAGGGGAGACCTCAGCCCAAGGTGGCATGGGTATGGCCTGCTGGAGCTATTCTTCCCAACTCAACCACTGCAGAGGGTTTCGCCCTCAATTCTTACCTGCAGGTCTTCCAACTCCTCTAATCCCCTGAGCAATGCAACGTGCTCCTCATTGTTGGCGGAGATGCGGAGAACTTGGTCCCTAGTGAAGACAAAGCAATGAGAAAGGACAGAGGGTGCTTGAGCGGGGTGCTAAAGAACCAGCCATAGATCAGGTGGGCAAACAGTGGAGATATGCTGGGACTTAAAAAGTTGGAGGTTCCTGACTAGGGGGTCTTGCCCCTCCACTCAGGGGTAGACTGAGGTCATATTTGGGGTCAGGAAGGCATTTTACCCCATGGTCAGATTGGTATGGACGTGGGGGGCGGTATTCTTCTACCTGGGATCTCATGACCCTCTGCCTGGGATCTCTTGAGCATGCACTAACAACCTTTTACCGAAGCAGGACATTGGTCTGCTGTGATCCCCCTGCTTTACCTGTGGCAGGTTTGGACGTTGTGTCTTGCTTTGTGTCAGAGCCGGCAGTAGTTTTACAAAGAGTTTAGCTTATGGATTTGTATAGGAGGGTTTGGGCAGGGCTGCTCCTGTCTCAGGCAGGGGGTTGGACTAGACATGATCTCTGGAGATCCCTTCCAGCTCTCCTTCTTTATGATTCGATGCTATCAGGGAATTGCTACACGCTGCTTTTTGCAGTGGACTGGAGTAGGAGGAGGTAGAGGGCCTGCCACATTAGGGAGGTAGTAATTGCACAAATCGTTTAAAATGTTTCAAGCAGATTAGGTGTCTGGCATCAGAGCCTGCCAATGCACTTCTGGAAGGACTGGGAGGGGTGAGAGGGCAACCAATAGACATACCCTCTTGGCTCAGGGCTAATTGCACCTTAATGAGCTTTCAAAACTTTGTCTGACTGTGCTTGGCGCGAGGGCACAATGCACCGTTTTGTCTAGAAACTCTCCTTTTGCTTTCCCCCAGAACCCATTCACAGCCATCAAAAGGACCATCAGAACAGGCTTCACAGGTGGGTAGACAATTGCCCAGGCTCACTCAGGGAGGAGATGTGTTGAAGCCTTTTATCTGTGTTTCTTCAGGCAAAACTCAGAGATCTGCAATACGGCTTGCAGTACTCGGCTTGCAGATGTTACAGATGGAAAAGATCCAGTGGGGCTGTGGATGCATGAAATCCTGGGCAAGGGGGGAAGAAGTTGCCGCAACCCAAAAAAGGCTGCAGCCACAGACACAACCCCTTGAACTGAAGTAAATTGTCTCTAAACCAGCCAGGTTTAGCCTGGTTCCAGTCCAGATAATGTTTTTCCTGGGACTAGGTAGCTTCATCCCTAGACCGCACTTCCCCTGCACACCATTGCCATCCTCCAGGAAGGTGCTAATGAGGTCCCTTGTCTTAGGGACTTGCACGTAGCCGTGGATTGGGTCACCCCCACTACCAGCCACTCCACCAGCAGCTACACAGCTGCTGCCTAATTTCAGAGTCAAAACCATCACATCCATGGCATATGAAGGGAAGGGAAGCAAGCTGCTGCCATTGCCCTTTGTTGGCGCGAATGAAAGCTGTGGTGTTTACAGCGCTGGCGACTTCAGCTCTAGGTTCATCTCCCGGCCCAGGGATGCAGCAAGTGGGAGCTGGAGGTGTCAAGTCTACAAGGTGAGTGGATTTCCCAGGGTGTCTCCAGATGTTCCCAGATGTTGAAGCCAAGGTGGCGGCTTCTGTGCTGAGAACGATGCAGCTATGAACACCTGCCTACTGGGAACTCCCCAATTCCTGATAAAAACATCCCTGCACAGCCTGGTGTCAGATGTACGGCTAAATACCCGCCGCGGCATCCAGTCCCTGAGTTCCTCCGTACTTACCCCACAAAGAGCTTTTGGCTGTAGGCAACTGCCAGAAGAGCACCGAAGACCAGAAGACCCGTCATGATCAGCACAGGGATTACAGCGCGTATTTGCCGCGTCCTATATATACGATGGTTTTCCAGCCAAAGTTCCTCAAGGACCTTCCTTTCAGGAGCTATGATTCACGTCCAGTCCGAGAGCAGGATCAGAGATAACACTGCAAACAGACACGTTAAAAAGAACATTTCCCATGAACTCAAGCGCTTGTTTGCTCTGCGAGGGAAGTAGAGCCAGGGGGTTTGCCTGCTTGCCAACAAGAGGGGGTGATGCTTCTGCAAACGCCTTAAATACAGCAAGAAGCTCTCCTAGAAAGAGCTTTGCATGGTATTGCTCGACAGGGTCTGCTCTAATTCAAACAAGTCAAATCAGGGAATCCGGTGCTCTGTGTCATACGGGAAGCCAGAATGGGTGGGTATTGCAGTCCCTTCTTGCACGATCTGCTGCATTTTGTCTTCCCTAATTGGGAACGACCGTGTGCACTTCCAACTATATTCCTGTGATAGTCCTTCAGGGGCTGGGGTAAGCCTCGGGCTGTCTCTTGTCGTCAGACAGTCGCACAAGAATAGGGCTGGAGGCCGGTCCTTAGCAATCCTGGGCCATCTCAGACTTCACAGTTATCGCTGTGCCGTCACCCCACATCAAGAGCAGCACAGACGCCCAGACATTTATTACAGCATGGAAGATGGTCTGGACTTCAGACCCCAGCTTTTTGGGCGAAAAGAGAATGACTGTGAAGGAGGTGGCGTACGGCCCTCAGTCGAGCAGCGCGTGTTGTCTCCAGCAGACGCAGCACCCAGCCATCTGCCCCACGGCTGCAAGATTTCAAAGTGGTGTTCGGTTGTGGAAACGGCAGGGTAGAAACGGCAGCTTCCTAGTGAATGCACCGAGTGCGGTCAGCCTGCGCCTTATGGACACGGGCCGGCCTGGAGAATTCAGTAGGAAGCTGTGGTTTCCCAGGCAAAATGATCTTTTCTAACCTAGTAGCAAATGCCCCTAACTGCCTAACGTGCCACGTGCTTCCAGCCCAGGCACCGATGAATGACCCTGGAGTCTGTGGGGGGCGGGTGTGGAAAAAAAGAGTTTGTTCTTTCATAAAATCTGAATTCATCTTTACCTGGAGACTGGGTGAGTAACCTGCCAGCTGCTGCGAGCCCTGGAGGACATGGAGATAAGCCCATTCAGTGTTGAGTGATGAATCATTGCACCAAGTGTAGAAAACACCAACCCTTGATCCTTGGGTGGCTCTGATCCACGGCCATGAGCTCTCCCCAGACATGCTCGTGGCCCTGGAGAAACCAGTTTGCTCAATGATTAAACAGTGTCACCACCCACCAATGGCTCCGAGCAGCCAGCGCTACGTGCACAGGGGAGTGGGAGCAGGGAAAGCTGCCAGCCAGCCAGATGTCTTAGTGATAGCCAGCTAAATTCAGTCCTGATGCAAAAGATGCCATCTCCGCTGAGCGTAGGTTGGGATTTGTTCTTATACGCCTAGGGCATACTGTAGTATACTACACCACTAATAAATATGGTCCCTTATCCGCCACCCACCCACTCGCAGGGTTTTGCCCAAGTAACGTACTTATTTGAAAAGAAAAATGATTTCTATTCGGCCTCTTTACATTGCAACTTGGCTTTGGGCCTCTTTGACTTCAAGCCCCATTGCTCTTGTAAGGGCTGGACTTTATAGCATTTAAATTGTGGGCCAAACTTGGGGTAGGGGACCTTGTACATCCAGGAATGAGAATGCAGGCTGTAAAATGAAAACTTCCCACCTGTCTTTTCTCTGACGTATGAAATCACTCAGCAGCCACAGGGCAGTCAGGAGCCCCATGGTGCTTTCTCCATAAGGGACCAGATGCTCACAGCCGTGTCCTACTGTGTCCCAGTGGAGGGTGAGCCATGGGGCACGTCCTTCGGGAGCCGCCGAGCGCCCAGGAAGCGTGGCATCCCGAGACGCAGTCTGGGGTCGGGTTAGCTCATTCTCTCTGGCGTGGCAGCGCTGGATCAAGGACTGGGCGCCCAGGCTCCTATGCAGAGCTGCACGAACGCACACACGTCACTTCTGGAAATAGCTGTTTATGTAACGTTCCCGTCCAGAATAAAGAGCGATCTGCACCGCGCAGCTCATTAGGCAGATGCTACGGAGGATATTTGCATTCTGGCCTCCTGCCATTTTGCTTTTAGCAGGTCTTCTTTCCCTTCCTGTGCTGGTGAGCAGAGCGGACAGGCAGGTGCTTCGCTCCCAACCAGAAGCAGCTGCATTTCTGTTTTATATGCAGCCTGTATTTTGCAGACAGGTTCAGTTTAACACCAGCCACACTGAGGAGCCTGGAAGCCTGGCATCAAAGGCGTTTTTTTTTTCATCCATCATCTTGCACATTGCTGAGTCCAGATCTGGGCCTCGTGTTGTGTCCGGGCTCTTTAACGGTCTGAAAAGATCTGCACATTTTTTGTTTCCTTTGCTGCACGTGTTTGCACAGGAGGGATGCGAGAGCTCCTACCCTGGCTCCGTTGTGGCTCTGGTTATAAAGTGCCGGGCTCTGCTGCTCGCGAGGTGCTGCCCTGAGAGAGGGATGCAGATTTTGCAGAAGCACAAAATATTTTGCTTCAGGCTTGAGGGGCGTTAGGCTGGTGCCTGGATAGGACGCAGGTGGTGCCTTAGGGGCATTCGCTACTTGATCAAGGAAGAGCTTTTGGCCTAACGGGACAAAACTGCAGTATAATTATTTCTCTGTTGTTGCATTTTGCAGACCTGGTTCTGTTCAGGAAGCGCGTCTGTCCCTCCAATGCGTGCAGACCGGTTGTACCCAGGAGATTCGCTAAGGTAGTGCTGTTAACAAATCTTAAGTGGGTAAAAAACTTCAATGGACCCTTGGGTCATTCCAGCCAATGTGAAACATTTATTGATCAATTGACAGACCAAAATTAATGGCCAAGGATAAGCATAACCATACGGGCTGTGTCTGGCTGCCGTAAAGCAAAGCTGGCCAGGCTCTGAGTCTCCAGCCCCGGGGAGACTGGCAGGTGTCATGTAGAAGTTCCCAACTTCCCTTTAGTTTGTGCCAAGTGTTAATTGATAATTGGTTCTGACATCCTAACGAGCGGCTTCTGACTGGTTTTATTTAAATGTCTTTGTTTCGATGAAACTTCCACTGCTGGATTCAACCGGATTTCTTATGGGCCGAAAAGGTGCCAGTTGTGTAGGATTTATATCCTTGAGAAAGTAATGGGGGCAGGAGGGAGGACAGGGCCTCGTTATCTCTTTTCTTCCCTCCTAACTTGGGCTAACGAGGCTGCCTTGTTCTTACTGAGGTGGTGTGCTCTGTCTGATTGTGTCGAGTGAGACAGATGAATGGTTTTCTCTGCTAAGCCAGCTATAGCACCTGCAAGGCTTCACACTAGATCACCCAGGCCTTTTCTGCGTAGCCACATTTTGCAGCTAGTCACGCATCAGACACAAGCATTGAGGCCTTTTGCTGTTTGTCCACGTTTTGCAGCTCCTAACTGCTACGGTAGCCAAGCTTCGACCCGGAGGCATGGCTTGCAGGGCCATCTCTACACCATCATTTCTTGGAAATGAGCCACATTTGATGTTTTGCAAACGATCTCGGTAAATCGGCGCGGGAAAGAGCTGGGTGCAGCATCGGTGCACCGCTGCCCTCTGCTCGGAGACGGCCGGCACTGTTCAGCTCTCGGCCGGCAGCCGTCTACTCCAGGTAACAACTCTCCTGGAGCCCCAAAAAAGCAGTCTGAGCTTTTGAAGCCAGGCAGTCTTTCCTGCTGTGACTTTCCAAGCGGTCACAGTCAACCGTCTGGGCGACAGCGATGCTCTTGCTGTGCAGTGAACAGCACATTGTAAGATTTAGCTGGCCGAGGATTTCTATCACATGCATTTTGGGTCTCAAGATTTATTCTTGAGCCTGTATAACTGCCTGACAGAACAGGAAACAGCCCAAGACCTACCCCGGCCTTCAAAGGACCATATGATTGGAAGCCCACGTGGTTAGGGAACATGCGTGATCCATCAGGTCATGCATTTGGTGGCCAGAGGGGACTGTGATGACCACCCCAGTCTGGTTTCCTGTATGACACAGAGCACGGGATTCCCTGATTTGATCCCTGTGTGAATTGGAGCAGGTCCTGTCGAGCAATACCATGCAAAGCTCTTTCTAGGAGAGCTTCTTGCTGTATTTAAGGCGTTTGCAGAAGCATTGCTCCCTCTTGTCGGCAAGCAGGCAAAACCGCAGGCTCCATTTCCCTTTCTAAGCAAACACTTGCGTTCATGGGAAATCTTTTTAATGTGTTTTGGCGCTGTGTGCAGTGATTTTGCTCTTGGAGTGGACATGAATCATAGCTCCCGACAACAGGACAATGATATTCCCTTTCTTTTCCCACCTTGACACTAATAAGCCAAAAAATGGCTTTGGATGAAGTCTTATCGGGTGATGTTTCAGTCTTGATTAGTTCCTGGTGGGCAGGTGTTCACAGTTGAGCACTTAAGGACTTGGGAGCACCTTGGGATGTCTCCTCTTAGACACAGACCCTCCAGCTCCTGAACCACGGACGTCCAGGTCCACAGACCCTCCAGTTCTGCCAATTAGTCTGCATCAGTCCGCGCTCCTCTGGGTTAGGACAATGGCATTGGCCCTGGAGATAAACCAAGAGCCAAAGTCTCCAAGGCTGTAACTTCTGCAGCGTTCACCCACACGAACAAAAAGCAATGATATTCGTTTTCCTCCTCCTGCCCTGGCACTGATAAGCCGGAGAGACGCTTTGTTGTGTTATCATGCATCATTTTTTAGTCGGAAGGTAGGCGGCGGTTTTGCAGTTGTTGCTGGTGGAGTGGGCTGTAGATGGGACGACCCAGCCGCTGGCCACGTGGCTGGAGTTTCCCAGGGTACCTGAGACAAATGTGTGCAGGAGACTCCCTAGGGCAGGGCAACCTAAAGCAACCTTGTCCCAGGGAAAAATTATTCTGGACCCAGGCTAAAATTATCCTGGGATAGGACAGCTTCACTTCAGCTCCACGGGTTATGTCATGTGGTTGCAACTTCTTATTTCATTCGGTCAGCCCTTGTCTTTAGGAAACCCTGCCCATGGCCCCACTGGGTCTTTCCATCCCTACTCGGTCCATAGGGATATTCTGTGGGCCAATGACCGCCAGCCTTAGCTCAGATCTCCAAGTTTTGCTCGAAGAAACATGGACTAAAGACTGTGACGCATCCCCTCCCTGAGGGACCCCGGAGCAATAGTCTACCCACTTTACCGGTGAAACCTGTTGCACTCCTCTGATGGTTCATATCACGGCCGTCCTTTGTGTCTTGCTTGTCACAACCCAAAGTTGTGGGGTTTTTTGTTTGTGTGTGCTTCGGCATCGCTAAATCATGTTCCCGCCAAATTGCAGCTCTTTTGCACGGCGGAGTGTTCTGCTGCAACAGAGGACCCGCGTGCAGGAGCTTTTCCCGCCAGTTCTGTAGCTTTCTTTGCATAGTGCATTTCTTTTGCATTATAGTAATGC
>NW_005842533.1:173979-182426 GCF_000455745.1 Alligator sinensis
CCCGGGCTACCGGCCACAGCCTGTGTACACACAAAGACGGGTCCCCGGCTTGCCCCGGCTCGCACATGGTGACCCAAATGGGATCGGGAGAGAGCTCGCACATGGCGACCCAGGCGAGATTGGAAGTCGGCCCGCACATTGATGAACGTAGAGTTTCTGCGCAAGACGCATCCTACGTGTATCGCACATCCAGCAAAGCTGAAGTGCTGGAGCGAGTTAGACCTCTTCTAAAAGTGCCTTCTCTGATCCTTGGTGGTAGAAGTTAATTCATAAATGATATGAGAACAAACAGGGATAACTAGCATGGTAGAAATCAAAGCTGGAGAAGGCCTATTAAAATATCTGCTCCTCTTGTCCCTATAGAGCAATCCCCAGTATTTCACTAAATCCACTTGCAAGATTAAGCAATGCGGTTTCCACCCTTTCCCTGCGAAACATAAGGAGCGGTGTAATGGGCCAGCCCTTCTAGGCCTCATAAAATCTCCTATCTGCTTGCAAAGTCCCAGCGCTGACTGCTCCAAGAGCAGCTGGGAAAGGCACATCGGGACAGGTCAGGCAGTAACAGGAGTGCTGTGAGCCAAGCCCGGTGCCACAGCCTGCAGGAGGAAAGATGAAGCACAGCGGTGCTGCTGCACTGCCTGAATGTGAATAACTTATAAATGGTGCTGAACGTCCTCCCGTACTTGTACCGAGTCCCATGCGCTGTGATTAAGGCTTCCATGGCCTCCTTGGCTAGATGGTCCTGCCAACAAGGAGAAGGCCAGGGAGTGAAAGTGTCCCCCCCATCCCTCACCCCCTTCAGGGAATAGCACGGGGGTGGAAACCACGTGCATCAGCCGCTTGTTTTCCACCGGTGTCTCTGTCACTCAGACACGTGCACACCCCGCACTGTGCTTGTGAATGGGCGCGGACTATTTAGATCCTGGGAGAGTTAAGTAGAGCTCAGCAAGGTGATGGTGAGGTTAGGGAGACCAAGCCTATAAGTGAATGGAGGAGGAGGGGGCTTACCGAAACAGTCCAGGAGGTCCCTTCCACCCCTGAGTCCCTACGAATGAGGACTAGAGAGGCAGGCCCTAGGGTTACAATGAGAAACCCAGAAGATAACACTGTGCGGAGAAGCCCAAGGACTTCCACCCTCTCTGAGGAGTTAACAGAGTCCACGGACCCTGACCCCGAGCAGGGGGGCAAGACCCTCTAACCAGGAACATCCGGGCACATCTCATGCCCGATTTCTTATGATACCCAGTCCAAATGCCTCAGTGCTGATACAGAGGGATCATCTCCAGAGCAGAGAAGGCAGTCCAGCTCCCATCCCACTTCTTCTGCAACCACAGCACTGCTGCGGATGGTGATGATGCCAACAAGGATACTGAGTTTGATGACAGGGACTCCTGTCCGTCAGACGGGCCTGAGAGCGTCAGAGTACGTGTCCCCCACTAAATCCCCTGATGACCAATCCCCAGCACGTGGCTGCCTTCGCCCTCCTGCTACGTGTTTGCTGGGAGCTGTTCTCACCAGTTCCCGATGGCCTGGAGTAGGCTCGAGCTGGTAGCTGTAGGGCTACGTTGGCACCTGGGCATAGCTGTGGATGGAGATCGCAGCCACCGCACTTGTATGGCAAGAGGATGAAGTCTGCAATGGACCTTGTTTCATTCTCAGAAAAAGGATAAGGCCCGTGGTAGTTGTCTGAACAGGGATGGTTGCTGGCGCCTGTGACGAAACGGAGGTGGCAGTGAGTTAGAAACCGGCACCTGCTTGTGAAAAGCGTGGATGTGACGGCTTGTGTATCGGTGTGAAAAACTGAGTTTGTGGTTGTAGCCGTGTTGATCTATGGACATAGGCAGGCCAGGTTCGTTGGGTAGATGTGACATCTTTTATTAGACCGACTGAGTAGTTGGAACAAAGGTCTTTGCAAGCTTTTGGGCGCAATCGCCCTTCTTCAGGCATGGGGGGTCTGGAGTCTCAGAGCAGCGGAGACGCCCTATGCCTGAAGACGGGCGATTGCACCCGAAAGCTTGCAAAGAACTTTCTTTTCCCAATTACTCAGTTGGTCTAATAAAAGATCTCACATCTACCCAAAGAACCAGTGTGAAAAACTGCCGCTCACGTGCTCAGGATGTGGCGAGCCCAACATCACGGTAGCTTCATTCTCAGTAATCAATGAGGCCTTTCCAAGCTTTTCATTTATACTTGATCCATTCGACTCTGTTAGACAGCGTTCAAGTGCTTTAAAGCAACTGCACCATCATAGAAACCATGGGCAAAATTTCTCTCTGGTCTAATGCCAGTGAAGTCCCTTTATTATACAGCAACTAGTCTGATTATTAGAGCCCCGCACCAAAGGCATGTTAGCTTTGTTGCAGTGCTGGTAGAAGTGCGTGCCATTGTAGTGCCAAGGTCATAGGAGGAGATCTGGGTAGCTTGCACGTTGCATATATTAGCAGGCGTTTTCAAGAACTGACTAATGAACTGCAATTACCACTTGCTGTCAGCCAGGAAGCTGTGACGATGATCTCTGCCCTTACTGAACCGAGCAGAACATATTACTCCACCGTAAGGGAGAATATTAACATGCAGGTTGTGTCCTTATATTAAGAAATGGTTTGAACTCTACCGATAGTGCCAAAGCCCAGATTTGCTGGAAAGAAATAGACGGTTGCAAATAGCAGCTCTCCAGCGTGCCTGGAGTTGCTCCATACCGCCAACGTCCGGGGCTCAGTTTCTGTTGGGGTCCACACACCCGTGCGGTGAGAGCCATGGTAGATGGCCCGAGCCTTTCTCCATATGAGGTTCTGGGATCAAGCAGATGGGGCTGTGACAACAGCTGGGCTTCAACTCCTTTTCACCTCTGCTCAGCGGTCACCCAGCAAAAGAGCGATGCAAAGTTTGTGTGATGTGGCTTGGACTGTAAAGTACTGGCACTGCAGGCTGAAGTGCTCTTGAAAGGCAGTCACCAGGCATGTTTCTTCATCATTTTTGATATCTCAAATTAAGATGATAATCTCTTGCTCAAGGCTCACCCAGCCAAAAATGAATCCCTAGTCTAATTTCAGCGAAGTCCCTTCATTACATGGCAACAAAGAGGATTATGGGTCCCAGGCTAAAGCCATGTTGGATTGGCCGTGGTGACGGTAGAGCTGTTTGCTGTTGCTGTGCCAAGATAATCAGAGATGTTCTGCAACTGGTGTGTCTAACCTGGCTCAGCTGCGTCCCAGCCCACACTCAACCTTTGGCTCCAAGGCAGAGGCACGCCATGCAGATACCACAAATCCCGGCAGATGATGCTCCATCCCTACGAGGCGGAGAGGAGGAATCATAGATATAACTTTTCCTCCAAAAAAATAAATGCCAATGCCGCAAGAAGTCACTTACATGACTTTTAGCTAAAGCCATCCCTGCGTACGTGGGTCATAGAGCCACGGACTGAGGATCCCACCCCTTGCCACTCTTTTCCCCAGCTTCTTGGAGGTATTTACTTCCCTGTGGGTATAAACAAAGCCATTGGGATTGGCGACTATCTCAAGGAAGATGTCCCTGCAGTCTAGGGTGGCAGTCGAGGCGGCATCCTTGCCATACGTGATGGCTATCTGCATGGAGAGAAGGGCTGAATGATCTTGGTTCCCATTTTGTCACAGTGTGGGGGGCTCATAGCAGCTGATCTATTATGGTTAACACTGCAACCCAACGTAGGACATGGGACTAGGCCTAACATTTAGGGAACAGGCTGGCAGCGGAGGCCAGACACAATTTCAAATGTGAAACTAGGCACAGGCTTGTCTCAGCAAACTACCAAGGAGAGAGGTTGATTCCCTATCTCTTGAGGCCTGCAAGCCTGGATGCCTTTCTGGAAGATGCTTTAGCTCAAGGTAAATTATTGGGCTTGCTATAGCAGTAATTGGATGAAATGTATTGAAGTGAGGTATCTGGGGGGCCACCTAAATAATTTAAAGGGTCTGACTTGCCGAAAGTCTCTGAATCCAGAAATTACCTGGCAAGTGTCAACTTAGTTTTTAGTGTCCACAGGAAAAGAATAAGAAAAAGTGGGACCGTCATGAATGTAGGGATTTGTTAGGATCTATGTGGTCAGGAGAGGGAAGACCAAGAGAAGTTCCAGTTTCTAATCATGAACACGGTCAATTAGTTTCCATGACCAGCGGGTACAGGAAAGGAAGAAACCAGCCTAATGGCAGCAAGAAGGATGTTAGGCTGGATCCGAGGAAGGATTTCTAACTCAAAGTGGGGAGACACTGGAGCAGGCTACCTCAAGAGACCGTTGGGTCTCCTTATTGGGTTAGACGGACATCGGTTGAGGATGGTCTAGCTATACTTGATCCCCTCTCAGTGCAAGGGGCTAGACGGGATCATCTCTTGAAGTCCCTTCCAGACCTACATGTCTATGCTTCTCCGGAGATGGAGCTCTCCTTGGGTTCAGTTCAATTAGACGGATGCTCACATGACTCTGTAACTGTGATGGGCTGCTGATATACTCTGTTCCCAGTGACTTTCCAGTTGCCCCTGCTGTCTCACCATTCTGGGACGGAGGGGTATTTACCAGATTACCTTGTTGGCTCTCCACACTCCAGTCACCTGGGGGATCCACTCTCGAGAGTGAATGTGACAGATAATGGAAGAAGGAGCAATGGTCTCAGCAAGGGAAATTGAAGTTGGATATTAGGAAAAGCTTTCTTACTAGGAGGGTAGTAAAGCACTGGAGTGTGTTACCCAGAGAGGTGGTGGCATCTCCATCCTTGGAGGTTTTGAAGCCCCAGCTACACCTTGGCTGGGATGATGTAGTTGGGGCTGGTCCTGCTTTGAGCAGGGGTTTGGACTAGATGACCTCTTGAGATCCCCTCCAACCCTCATTTTCTACGATTCTCTGAATGCCGGCATCAATGCAGATGGCACGACAGTGACTTTTCCCCGTGCTGAACCACAGGAGAAGTCTTAAAACAGACCATGCCAACCTTAATTGCAGCTCAGACATCAGTGGGTGGAAACTCGTGTATACCTGTTCAGGGGGCGCGTAGTTTGTTCTAATTGTCCAAGGCCTGTAATTTGGGATCTTGATGGAGCAGTTTTGTCGCACCAGGTGAAACAAGCACCCTCCCTTTTCACGCAGCTTGTGCAATGTCACTTGGGCTCCATTGAATGAATTAGAGTCTCTTGATGTTGCTGTGACTTCTTTGGGCTCTCAGTGCTGATTAGACCGCACAAACCTTCTGCCTCAGAGTCAGGATCTCAGGTTAGATCATGAGGTTGTTTCACAGCAGCATAACTAAGGGGGAGTGATGTCTTTGTGGTGCGGGGGGTGAGGAAAGTGCAAAAAAAACCCCAAAAAACTATTCGTTGAAGGGGGATTATACCAAACGATTACCATGTCGTGTAACACCTACCTATGGTCAAGCGGGTTTCATTTTGCCCTTGCTCCGAGCTAACAGCCAGTCTCAGCGTCTGGGTGGTGACCACTGACTGCCTACAAGAGCTGGGACCCCACTTCTCCGACATGCTAACTGTAGGCCACTGGTTCTGGTTCTTCATTTGTAGACCAGAAACCCATCTCCCTGTGTTCATTCCCATGATTCCTTCTGCAAGCAGCATGGGAATCGGTGCAGAAGGGTCCTGGGATGACTCTACGGAGCACTGTCTAAAATAAATAATCTTGACAATCCCTGATCTTACACAAGTTTCCATCACCCACCATCAAGCCCGGGCTCTAAACATGCCTAAAGTTTGGATGCACCGCTGAGGTCTTCCAGCAGAGAAAGCAGCTGCTCAGACAATGAGGATCTGCATGCAAGGGGAGAAAGAAGTGATCCTTGGGGTCTCTTGGCTCAAGTTTGCTTCCATCCTGAGAAGACACCTAGGAGAAGGGGATCTGTCTTTCTGAGAATACCCTGACAAAATTCTCCTTATACCTACGGCATAGGCACAAACCCAGAGCTGTCCACCACCTGGCTTGACCATCAGGTCACAAGGGCGAGAACCACTGATCGGGGAAGTACCCCTTCTAGGGTGTGGTAGGTGAAGTCAAAGCATCTGCAGCTCCTCTTTCTCAACAGCATGGCTTCTTTCTCCACATCCACTAATTTCTGTTTAAAAAACTCATATAGAAAAGAGGGTAGCAGTTTTTCCACACATGGGTCACATGCTGTGCAGTCACTATTAGGAAATGAACCCAGGATCCTCAGCACCAAAGGGCACGAAACCCGACTGGTTGGGTGCAGAAGCGACTCCCTCAGCCCACGCCAAGTAAAAGGGTCGTACATTCGATGAGGTCAACCGCTAAAGAAGACGCCACAAGCCCTAGGCCCATACGAAAACACAGCTGTAACCTTTCAGATGAGCATTCAAGGACCCATTTCCTTGAGATCAAATCCTTGCTTTATCAAAAAATAGGTGGTAAGAGCCCGGAGCCGGTGGTGCTCAGCAGTGGCGGTGCGTGGTGGCCACAGCGGGGCCTGTATGGCACTGTCTGCAGGGCCCCCCAAAGCGTAAGGCCTGGGGCAGTCGTCCCGATTCGCTGCCCCCGGGACAGCCCTGGTCAGATTGGTATGGACTATAGGGGGTTTCAGTCTAGGAGTCACTGGTGAATTTTCGACTGTGCTGAATTCAGTGACTAGTTGATATTTGTGATTCATTGGACACACAGGTCACATGGTGTTGTTTCTTCCCCCTTGATTGGGTGACTGTAACTCTTCAAATCAGGCTTTCATGTACAAATGGTCCCCAGTTTCACACTGAAAATCTGCTTTATGGGATTATTGTGCAATATCTGTTTGCAAACTGCTGTTCCTGTCCGTGAACTTGGTTTGTACAGTATCCTCAGAAAGCAAACACACCAGGGGGATGAGCACAATGGGAGCAAATTAAGTTAAATAGTCAACCAAATATTTGAAAATAATTTTTTGGCAGGACCGGCTCTGCTCTAAATACTTCAAAGTCATCTGGGATATAGAGTGTCGATAAAAGAAATATTTCAATTGCAGCTGGTGTCTGAAGGGGAGTCTCATCATTTAATTATCCACATTTTTAATTTTGGCAAAATTCTAATTTTGAGTTGCCTAGAAATGGACCATTTGGATTTGGGTCTGTTACGACGGCAGCTGGTCAGGATGTCCATTTTATAGTTAACCCGATGGGTGGCAGGTACTGCATCCTGGTGCTCCTAATTGCAGGCTCAGATATCCCTAGTAGAGTCCAGGCTCAGCCATCTACTAGATGCTCAGCTGCCTGCAATACTCTGGGTTTTCCTGGGGTGTCTTATGGAAGTACAAGATGAGTTCTGGCTCTCCTTAATGTGTGAGAGCACAGGAGACCACAGCCCAAGGTGTCGTGCCTGTCCTAGCTCAACCGCTACAAGAGGCTTTTCCACCTCAATAATTACCTGCATTGCAGGTCTTCTGACTTCCCTAGTTCCCTGTGTAATGCAACGTGCTCTTCTTTGTCAGCCAAGACATGGAGAACTTGGTCCCTAGTAAAGATGAAGCAATGAGAAAGGATAGGAGGTGCTCGGGAAGGGTGCTAACGAGTCAGCAGTAGAGCAGATGGGCAAACCATGGAGATATTAGGCAACTATTAATGACTAAGAGCTAGTGCCATTCTAATGGGCATTTAAAATTATAAATGGTCTTTTAAAACTTTGTTTGGTCATGAGGATTGTGGGGTTGCTATTTCGTCAGCCACTGGGACACCCTAGTTATTCACCCTGTCACACCAACCTAGTGGCCTTCTACGACCAGGTCACAAAATCCTTGGACGCAGGTGTCGCAGTGGACGTAGTCTTCATGGACTTTAGGAAAGCCTTCGACACTGTCTCTCACCCCATTCTCGTTAAAATATAGGCGACTGTGGTGTTGATGTCTACACGATCAGATGGGTTGCAAATTGGCTGGAGGGCCGCACCCAGAGAGTGGTGGTGGACGAGTCTTTTCCGACCTGGAGGGATGTGGGCAGTGGGGTCCCCCAGGGCTTGGTCCTTGGGCCCGCACTGTTCAACATCTACATCAGTGACTTGGACGAGGGGGTGAAAAGCACCCTGTTCAAATTCGCGGAAGACACTAAAATGTGGGGAGAGGTGGGCATGCTGGAGGAGAGGGACAGGCTGCAATCAGATCTGGACAGGTTACAGAGGTGGGCAGATGAGAACAGGATGGGATTCAACACTGACTGCAAGGTGCTGCACCTGGGGGGGAAGAGCCAGCAGCATACCTACAGGCTGGGGAACTCCCTTCTCGTCAGTACAGAGGCAGAAACGGATCTTGGAGTCATTATTGATGCCAAAATGAACATGGGTCGCCAATGTGAGGATGTGGTCAGGAAGGCCAACCGCACCTTGTCGTGCATCCACAGATGCATCTCGAGCAGGTCCAAGGAGGTGATCCTCCCCCTCTACGCGGCACTGGTCAGGCCACAGGTGGAGTACTGCGTCCAGTTCTGGGCGCCGCACT
>NW_005842533.1:182488-183058 GCF_000455745.1 Alligator sinensis
CCTACGAGGAGAGGCTACGGGACCTGAACCTGGTCAGCCTCCACAAGAGGAGGCTGAGAGGGGATCTGGTGGCTGTCTACAAACTGACCAAGAAAAACCAGCAGGCAATGGGGGAGTCCCTGTTACCCCGAGTATTACTGGGAGTAATGAGGAATAATGGCCATAAGTTGACGGAGAGTATATTCAGACTAGACATCAGGAGGCGCGACTTCACAGTCAGGGCGGCTAGGATCTGGAACCAACTTCCAAGGGAAGTGGTGCTCGCTCCTACCCTGGGGGTCTTCAAAAGGAAGCTAGATAGATCCCTAGCCAGGGTCGTTTGACCCCAGCGCTCTTTCCTGCCCATGGCAGGGGGTCGGACTTGATGATCTGCTCAAGTCCCTTCTGACCCGACCAACTATGAAACTATGAATTCATCTGCTTTTATCTTCTCTTGCATAGGATATTTTGGAAGGTCTTTCATATTAAAGGTCAGTTATCACAAAGGCCGAATGAGAAAGGGCACAGGCATTTTATTGAGGTATAGAAGGCCTGGTACATTAACAACATCTTAACAACTTCCCCGGGGAA
>NW_005842533.1:183089-197074 GCF_000455745.1 Alligator sinensis
GAGACTTCACTGCTGGATCTTAAATGTGAATTTTGTGAAATACTGGGAATTACTCTGTAGGGAATAATTATACCTCCGACAGGAAAAGGAACAGATAGATATGCTAATGATAATGAGCCTTCTCTGTTGTTAATTTTTGTGATCCTATCACCCTATCATTCCAGCTGCTTCATAGATTGATTTCAAATCTACGTCTCACGCCATTATATTCAGCGGGAGGAATTTTCAAAAATGTCTAACCCGTTCCGACGCGTAAGGCTTTGCTGTATATGCAAAACATATACAATGTGCCTATAGACCTGAAATGTGATAAGAAATCCTCGGCTACCAGTTATCACCACATTGCGCACATCCCATCCACCACCCACCCTGCACTGAAACATGTGCCCGAGTTGCAGTCGAGCCTGCCGATCCTGCATTGGCCTCATCGACCATCTTCAGATCCACAGACAAGACCATCGTGAAAGAGAGTCATCCTCACCCGCAATGGCTTGCCAGTGATGAGTGTTCACCTCGCAGCAAGAGCATCACGTTTGCCTGGACGTTGTTAGTTGCCGATCTTCAACAGCAGAAAGTATCTCTGATACAGGGCAATAAACGCAGGGAGTCAGGGGAAGATCTAGGGGGATGTAGTGGCATGATCATCGGGGTAGGTCACGTGCTAGCAGCTCCAATGCCTGGGTCCCTTGTGGTGTCGGAGGCACAGCTGGAGCCCAGGGCTGGTGTGGGACCAGGGTGACCAAGCAGGGAGCAAGTGAGGAAGAGGGCACCCTTCACTGCCCCATCAGACCTGAGGCAAGGGAAGCCCCAAGACTGCTCCTGCCTCATTCCAGCTGGGGCTGCAGGGAGCAGCAGGTGTATCCCTGGCCTCTCACCCTCCACTCCATTCCCCTACTAGCTCAGAGGCTCCAGCTCCAGGGAGTAGCTGTGTGAGGTGCTGGTCTGGGCTGAGGACAGGAGCATCAGCAGATAGTTCCCCCTCTAGCACCAAGCCAGCAGGGAATACCCAGGGGGACTGGGCAGGGAGCAGGAGCACCTGGAAGGGGAGACCCATGCTCTGCTGCTGCTGTCCCCTGCCCAGCCCAACCCCAGCAGCCACATCTCAGTGGGGCAGAAGCAGCCCAGGGGTAGTGGCTGTAGCAGACCCTTCCTGGGCTTAGAGGCAAGCCTTGATGAAGAGGGTGAAGGTGCATGGGAGGGGAGGTGTCTGCACTGGGAGGGAGGGGATGCCAAGAGCTGCGGGGAGGGAGTCTTACCTGTTTCTGGGGCTCAAAATGGTCCCCAGAAGCTGCTGCCATGGCTCAATCCACCCACGAAGGAGGGAAAAAGGGCTGGGCTGAAATGATCCCTGCAGTGTTGGTGACATCTCCCGCACCCGCTACGTCTAATTCCTAGATACGCCCATGCGTGGAGTAGATGGCTTAGGACACGCACCTGAACAGTGCTCCTGAACAGAGGGCAGCAGTGTACATACGCTGTCCAGCTCTTTCCCAGAGTCATTCGCCAAGGTCGGCTGCAAACATTTCAAAGTGTGGTTCACTTCTAAAAACCAACCGTATCGAAATGACACCTTCCTTAGTGAATACCCTGAGTGCAAAGAGTCTGCCCAGGTGGGAGGGAGAGATGCACTTTGTGAGCAGAGACGGATCTGGAGAAAGCAGGAATAGGCGAGTGGAGAGACGAGCCTAGGGAAGTCGTACGTCGTTAAGCAAAATAAGACCTTCCTTGATCTAGTAGCGAATGCACCAGCCTAACGGCCCTCCAGTCTGCCACAAAACACTTACCTTTCAGTCCAGTCTGGAGACAAAGAAACTCACCAGCTGCTGCGAACCCTCGAGGATGCAGCGATAAGCCTGTTCAATGGTGATTAATGAACTTGGGTAGGAAACACCAGTCTTTGATCCTCGGTGGCTCCAATCCATGACCATGAGCTCTCCTCAGAAATGTGCTTTTGGCCCAGGAGAAACCAGCCTGTTGAATCATTAAACAGAGGCCCCGCGTTTAACATAGAGCCATTCCTCTTGGGAAGGTGGTATCCAGGGAGTGTGGCGCCCAAAGAGACCGCCTGGGTGGGACTGGCAGGAAGAGGACAGCAGAAAGGCTCCAGGCTCTTGCAAGGGCAGCGTTGGGACTGTTACCTTTTCACTGTAAATCCTTCTTTGTATGAAAGCCTGCACATCACAGAGTTGTTTCCATACCACGCACTTCATCAAGATACTACACTGCTCCACAATGGCTACAACCCAGTGGTTTTCAACCTTCTTTTCATTTGCTGTAGTTCCCCCGGCACCTCCCTGGGAGGTCTGTGAGCCCAGGCTGCAGCAGACATGAGGACCCCTAGCTCCCACGGGGGGTAGCATGTTATTTTTAGAATAGAATAATAGAAAACAAGGGCTGAAGGGAGCTCAGGAGGTCACATCTAGTCCAACCCCTGCTCCAAGCAGGACCAGCCCCAGCTACATTATCCCAGGCAAGGCTTGGTCTAGTTGAGCTTTAGAAACCTCCAAGGATGGAGATTGCACCACCTCTCTGGGTAACTTATTCCAGTGCTTCACCACCCGCCTAGTGAGAAAATCCTTCCTAATATCCAACCTCAACTTCCCTTGCTGCAGCTTGAGCCCATTGCTCTTTGTCCTGTCATCTGCCCCCACTGAGACCAGCCCAGCTCCATCCTCTTTGCAGCCCCCCTGCGGGGAGCTGAAGGCTGCTATTCAATCTCCCCTCAGGTTTCTCTTCTCCAGACTAAATAAGACCAGTTCCCACATCCTCTCCTCACATCATGTTCCCCGGCCCCCTAACTATTTTCATTGTCCTCTGCTGGACTCTCTCCAATTTGTCCACATCCTTTCTACAGTGGGGATCCCAAAAGTGAACACAGGACTCCAGATGTGGCCTCACCAGAGATGAACAGAGATGAAGAAACACTTCCCTCCATCTGCTGGCAACACACCTACCAGTGCAGCCCAGTATGCCATTTGCCTTCTTGGCACCAAGGGCACACTGCTGGCTCCTGTTCAGCTTACTGTCCCCTGTCACCCCCAGGTCCTTGTCTGCAGAGCTGCTGCCCAGCCCGTCACCCCCAGCCTGCACCGGTGCATGGGATTACTCCATCCTCAGTGCAGGACTTTGCACTTGTCCTCGTTGAACTTCATGAGATCCCTTTTGGCCCGATCCTCCAATGTGGCTAGGTCACTGAATCCTAACCCTACCCTCCAGTGTATCTACTATACCCCGCCCCCCAGGTAGGTGTCATCTGCAAATGGTAAGTTTAGTAAGTTTTTTTTATTTTGATTTTGTGGACAGCACCTGATTTTGTAGATTCTACAAAACTGCAAAGGAAGTAGGTCCCTGGTCGTGGTGGTCCCAGCAGGGTCAGCCTGGTACAGCTGCAGCAGAGGACGGTGGGAGGGGTTGGGGAAGAAGGGTCTCAGCAAGGTTAAGAGAAACCCTCAGCAGCAACAGCAGTAGGAAGGGGAAGAGGCCTCACTCCCTCCGAGAGGAAGAGGATGGCATGGGATACTACTCAGGGGGAAGATTCAGGAGCTGGCCGCTCCCGCTCCCAGGTCCAGCCAGTGCAGAAAGTAGCTCCGCTCTGCCCATGCTGGAGACAGGAGTTTGGGTGACAGGGACCTGTGGTCTCGCTGCTTATATTCTCTTTTTTGACCAAGTGCTTCTTTCAGTTACACTCACAAGTCTTCCAGAATAACTCCGCTGACGTCTGGCCATTATCTCAGGATCGACCAGGCTGGAGGCAGTCGCTCGGTAGGCAGGGGTCACGCCAGGTATCTGCTGCAGGCCAGATCATCATGCCAAGGGCTGAGGTGGTATCGTGTCAGGGTGGAAGGTAGGTCAGAGCCAAGAGGTCCAAACAAGGCAGGGGCAGGTGCTGTGGTGAGTCTAGGATCAGGCAGAAGCAAACAGGGACAAAACAGGAGAGAGGCAGAGGTCCGAGGAGCAAACACACGAGTGATGTTGCTGGAACAAGTCCCACAGGAAATAGGAGGGGGTTCACAGACATTCAGCTATAATGACTGCAGAACTAATGATATCTTTGGACTATTTTTTGCTTAGTTGGTTGTGTTTTTTTAAGCTCGATATATACTTTAGCAAATTAGTGCACATTCCAATAGTTGCGTTTGCTTGTACTTTGATCTTAAACTACATACAGAAGCAAGTTTAATCTTACATACAGAAGCAAGGCTGGAAGGGACCTCGAGAGATCATCTCATCCACCCTGGGATCAAACCTGCCCCCTTGGTGTCACCCCCCCAGCATATTAGCAAAGCTTCTAGTTTCTCTTTAACTAGAGAAAAATGCGTGTTGTGATATGTGTGATGATGCTGATGCACCACACCACCTGCATCCCCTTTTTCAAATCCTGGGTCCGCCCATAGTTGTGTCTCTTCTGAAACAGCTGAGCCAAGCCTGAGATATAATGGCCATAAATAGACGTTGCCACAAGAAGTGGATCCGCTCTGCCAATATATGTCCCGGCACAGCTGATCCATTTTATTGGGCAAAACAGATATCACCCAATGTCCTGCAGGGTCGGGATAATAGGCCACATCTCCTGATCCTGTGGGACAACGCTTCTGTGAACGGGGACCCCGGGTTCCCCACTTGCAGAGCTGCGCCCAGAGATCTCACCCTGGGTGCGTCTCTGCAAAGGGGAAACCCAGATAGGAAGCTGAGATTTAGTTAAACTAAGGGGAAGGGGAGGTTGAAGGGGGAAGGAGACCTGCTAGAAGCTGAAGCCTTGTTGAGCCAAGGTTTTGCATGAAGCCTTAGCAAGACAGTGTCAGGGGTACGGGACTTTTTGTCTATCCAACATACGGTGGGAAGCTGCATCCTTTATTTGGTGGGATGCCCACTCACAAGCATTGCTTAAGTGTCAGGCCTCGGAGTCAGGTATCCAGGTTGTAGTCATATTGGTCTAGAGGCAAAAGGAATCAAAACTCGTGGCAGAAGTGATATCTTTTATTAGACCAACTAGATATTTGCAAAAAAACTCCCCATTTTTCTTTATTGCAAGCTTTCAGGGACAGGCACTCTTCATCAGGCGGAGGAGATTGCAAAGATTGTAAACGCTCTCCTAGGTGGAAATGAAAACTCACATTTCACAGGAGAGCTGCAGGTGTGGTAATGTCTCCTGTTTGGAACAGGTCATTTTGTGCTGCTGAGGTGCAGAGCAAAGTTGGGAAAGTCTTTTTACCTTGAAGCGGTCTGGAGGAAGCAGAACTGTATTTCCTTCTGGTTATGGTGTTTCATAGTTCACAGAAGAGTGGAAAGAAGAAATGCTCTTCTGGGCAGGAATCTCTTTTGTGGAGAGGTATCTCTGTGCACTGTCGGAGTGCAAATGAGCTCAAACCAAGCCATCAGCTCCATCTTATGGTTAGCTGTGTTAATAGGGATGGTCCCGGGCGTGCTCCATGATCTTCATCAAAGCCGGCCACGTCTCCTCAGCCGTTGGGATGATCTGAGTGGCCGGCAGGAGGAAGCCGTAACAGCCGGTGTCCCGCAGCTCGAAAGTGTAGGAGTACTTGACACCAATATCATAGGTCCAGTCTATTGTGACACCAGCAGCTGGGTCTAAAAAAACCCCCACAAAACCCGGGATATGGAAGTGAAAATGAGGTTTGAAACAAGACTCAAGTGGAGAAGCTCAAATGCTGTTGATAACAGATGTAAAGAGGCTTCAAAAATTGTCCCTATGTGCACCTGGAATTTGCAGCTTGTGTGCAGTCCGACATTCATCTTCTCACGACTTTTCCCTCACCAGCTTTTCCCAAGCACCAGCTGAGTTTGCTGGTTGCAGCATCTGAGACTGCAACCAGCAAACTGATGAAGCTTGCAATTTATCTCAGGTCCAAAGGACTTGTGTCAGCTACAGAGCTTTGATCTCTGTGTGACCCGTAAACCACAAGCGTTGGCCCTACACAGGGGCATCTCACAACGCCGGGCCCTGCGGTTGGAAATCACCCAGAAGCACGCGGGTCCGACAAGAGCTCTGCCCATCAGTGCTTCAGAAAGCCCACCGTTCGCCACTACACTCACCGCTGAGACACGCGACGGGGCACACCTCGCCACGGGTCAGTCAATAGCAGTAATGCTGAGACCCAAGCCCTGGCGTCACCAAGTATTTAGAGAGGAAGGAGGAAGGTGTTTTGCTGCCCTGCTGGATAACTTACAAATGGTGCTGAAGACATTCCCATACTTGTACCGAGTCCCGTGTACTGCGGTTAAGGCTTCCACTGCCTCTTTGGCTAGAGCGTCCTGCAAACAAGGAGTAAGTGGTAAAAGGCTGGGAGGTCCTTGAATAGTCAGTGAAAGTGTCTTTCCTGTCCTCCCTCTCTGCCTCTGTTCAGGTTATAGCCATAAGGTGGAAACACTGCATCAGCCGATGGTTTTCCATTGGTGTTTCATCTAGTCTGTCTCTCAGACACACATGTACACGGATAAATTTGACTTGGGGAATGGACGTGGTCAATTTAAATCTTCCCAAGGGAGGTGGTGCTCTCTCCTACCTTGGGGGTCTTCAAGAGGCGGCTGGGGTGATATGGTCCCGGCACCCGTTCCTGCCCAGGGCAGGGGGTCAGACCTGATGATCTGTTTAGGTCCCTTCCAGCCCTAAGTACTATGATACTATGAAATCCTGTGATGGTTAGGTGGAGCTCATGAAGGCAATGAATGGCCTGCCCCTATTAGAGGAGGGAAGGGATACAGAACATGATGGAGTAGGTGGATTGCACACAATGGCCCATGAATCCCTTCCCGTTTCTACGAACGTATGAATGGGGAACAGAGAGGCCGGCTTAGCGTTAAAATGAGAGAGACCCATGAGATGATGGTGAGTAGAGAGCACCAGACACCACCAGTCCCTCCAAGGAGTTAACAGAGCCTATGGAGCCTCTCTTATCCCTCTCTCTGTCCAGATAACGGGTACATCGTGGCGCTCACACGACGCAGCTCATTGTGCAGCTTCTGTCACACTCTCTTATCCAAGTACCTCAGTGCTGACCCAGAAGGGTCAACTCCAGAGCAAAGAGGGAAGTTCAGCTCCCATGTCCACGCGTTCAGCAAACACGCTGCTGCTGCTGCTGATGTTCAGGGATCTGGGTTTTCCGTTTCCCATGGAAAAACGGAGAGAGCCACAAATTTTCCCCTTTGCCAGAGGAAAATGAGGATTTCGCATTTCCCAGAGAAACCCACGGATTTTGCAGTTTTGCAAGGAGCTCTCTGCAGGTGGGCAGAGATCCAGCCTGCAAGGGGCTGAGGGGAATGGGAGGAGGGCGGTCAGGCAGGGGCGCCAGGTGCATGTGCACAAGGCCGCCGGGCAGCCTGGAGAGCAGCTGAGGTGGGGGGAGACTGAGGCCCCCATAGTGAGGGAGGGAGCTGGGCAGGGCTGGGGCTGCTACCCAGACAGGCGGTGCGTGGGGCTTAGAGCCCATAGCCACAATGTGCATCCTCAGAGCCCCGGCAAGGAGCAGGACAGGGCTGCGGGTGGGTCATCTGGGGGCAGGAGGAGCCGGTTCCTCGCTGCTGTGTCCACTCCCAGGGGGGCTGGAGGTGGCAGGGGGCTGTGGGTGGGGGGCGAGGGGCACCAGCAGGGCTGAGGGGGTGTGAAGGGGGAGTGAGGGGCATGAGCAGGGCCATGGGGGCTGTGCAGGGGAGTGAGGGGCACGAGCAGGGCTGGGAGGCAGGGGGCTGTCGGGTGGGGAGTGAGGGGCCTTTCATTTTAATCACGGATTTGGGGGGTTTTATCAAAGAATTTGTGATTTTTTAAATCAGAAAATTAGTGATTTTTTTTATCACAGAAAACCAGGATCCCTGATGAGGAGGAGGACACCAACAAGCACGCTGAGTTTGATGAAAGCAGCCACTGTCCAGGTGGAAGGGGCTGACACCACCAAGTTATCCTTCCGATGGCAGTGGCTTTCAGTCACCCCTGCAGCCCAGGTTTGCACTTCTGAGCATCTGTCCCTCACTAAATCCCCTAGTGCCAAGTCCCCAGCACACAGCTGTTGAGCCCTCTCCCTAGATGTGTTAAGTGGGAGCTGTTCTCACCAGTTCCTGACGGTCAGGAGCAGGCTGAGATGTGTAGCTGTAAGGGTACATCAGCACTTGGGAGTAGCTGTGGATGGAGATCACGGCTGCCACGTTTCCATGGCCGAGGATGAAGTTTGCAATGGCCTTTGTTTCATTCTCAGAAAAAGGACAGGGTCCATGGTACGTTTGTGAACAGGGATTGCTGCTGGCACCAAGGCCTGCAATAAAACAGATGAGACCGAGAATTAAAACACAGCACCATGTTTGTGAAAAGCATGGGTATGACTGCTTGGGTGCGAGTGTGAATAACCAGAAAACTCATTTTGAAGAGTCCTGACATCCCTGTGGTTTAAGACCATCAGCAGTCAAACCCTTCTAGCCCAGCAGTCTGTCTCCAACAGTGACAGAAATGGGTGCTATAGAGGGAGAGCGCTGAACCGGGTCTCTCTAGAGTGATCTACACTCGGATGCTTATCTTGCTGGGATCATTTGACCCCAGCTGACTTCCTGCCCCTGGAGCAGGGGGCTGGACCTGATGACCTTGTGAGGTCCCTTCCAGCCCTAATGTCTATGAAATCTCTCCCCTATTCAGTATCCTCCCTAACGTTCACTGTTTTTGGTGTAGAAATACCAGAGGAAACATCTCCAACCGTTCTTGCTTCCTCGGTAATAAATAAGACAGCTGACGAGCTGCTAATTTATTCTTGCAAATATAGTCGAATCCTTTCGACCCCACGAGGCAGCATCCCAGCCATTCACAGGGACTGTGAACTCATAAGAACGGTTATGTCCTCAGTATATGAGTTAGGCATGCCTGATAGTAAGCAAAACTATTTTGCATGGTATTTTATCTCCTGCTGCTGCCAGCTGCTTTGTTTGGAAACCTTCAGTTAAGCCTTTTTTTTTAGTAAAATAAAACTGGCTGCTCCTCTTGCTCCCTGCCTGATCTCACTGGGACAAACCTGCAATACCCTAAACTGCTGACAAGGATGGGGTCGCCGTGGGCAGGATGCTGCCAGTGCTTCACGCTGAGTGTCAAGTGCTGCAAGGGAGAAGGGGCCCGTGCCATCGGGGGAGCCCGGGCCAGGGGATCCTGCCCACAGAGTGTCCTGTGCAGCTCTTCTCCAATATGGCAGTGTTGGGATGCAGGGACGTATTTGATGTGGCCAAGTCCTGGGACTCCTATGCCAACTGGCTCATCTTCTATCTGGAAACTGCATCCTTGAGGTTAGTCAGTGCTATTGACTCTTATGAGCTCACAGGCTTTTGGCGTTGCTTGCTTACTCATGTCCCAGCCCAACTTAGTGGCAAGTCCTATGAAGAAATCCTCACACTACAAAAAGTTCACTTTGCTCTGACTCCATCTGAAACAGAGGGATGGCTCCATTTTCACTCAAGCAAGCCAAAGGGATTGGAGCATACCCGGCAGAGTTGCCTCTCTGTCCAAAAACTGTAATACAGGGTCTTCATAAAGTCCTCATGCACTTTTAAACTTTAATAACTTAGACTGTTGGTCTGATAGAAACAATCTGTAAACGGCATTTAAAAGCCAAGCTTTAGGACAACTAGATTGCTAGACTTCAACTTAACCACCGTCCAGCGTGATACAGTGCTCAATCCGATCTTCCAGCTTCTTAAAAACGTTTCCCAGTTGCTCCTGAGTTACTGCACTAATTGCAGTGGTGATCCCAGCCCCAAGTGCCACCAAAGAGCGTGGTTTTGACAAGTAAACTACACTTTTAACATGTCCCCATGAACAGAAGTCCAACGGCGACAGGTCAGGTGAACACGGTGGCCAAGCAGTTGGTCCACCTCTGCCTAGCCACTTCTCTGGGAAAACGTCATTTAGGAACTGTCGTACGTTCAGAGCGTAGTGGCACAGAGCTCCATCTTATTGAAGAATAAATTCGTTATTACTTATGAAGTCTAGCATTGTGTACTCTAGTTGTCCTAAAACTTTAATCAATTTGCTTTTAAATGATGATCAAGCTGCTGATATGCAGACGATCAGTACCCAGGGAGAAGCCGTCCAAGCCAAGTGCCTACAATTTGGCACCAGAAATTTTCTAGAGGATTACGGAAGACTTACCAGCAGGACTAAAATGAATTGTTTCATATTTGGAGGATGTCCTTATTAGAGCAATCAATGTAAGAATCAGCTGTTTGACTGCAAGAAGTATTATGACGCATTGCTAGTGCTGGTCTAAAACTCAAGAGAGAGAAGTGTGTTTTTGGGGTAACTAATGCTGGGCTCCTGGGATTCGGAGTCGATGCAAATGGCATCCACTGAACTAATGCAAAAGTGGAAAGAATTCATGGCGCTCCAATGCCCAGGAGCAAGCAGGAACTGCAAGCATTCCTCTTAACTTCTACCATTATCTTCTACCATTCCTCTTTACAAGACGAGCCCATAGTTGCCGAGCCTTTACATCATCCGCTGGTGAAGGTTGCAGGGGAAGTAGGCTAAATGCCACAGTAAGGCCTTCAATGATGTGAAGCTATTGTTGCCATCGGACAGCATGCTTGTTCGTCATGATATGGAGAAGCCAATTCTACTTATGTGTGATGCGTCACCATGCGGAGTTGGGGCTGTCCCGAGTCACGTACAGAACAATGGATGCGAAGATCTAATTGCCTCCGAGCCCCGAACTACGAATACAGCCGAGAGGAATTGCTCCCAAATCGAAGAGGAAGGTCTGGCTACTGTTTCTGGAGTAAAGAAATTCCATGACTACTTATATGGCTGTAAATTAACAACTGTGATAGACCACACGCTGCTACTGGGTTTATTTACCGAGAAAAGACCCCAAATTATTTCACTGTGCATTTCCATTGGTCCTTACTTCTCCTTGCATATGACTGAAATTCATGACCACCCTGGAAAGTCAGTAACCAATGCAAATGCATTGAGCCAATTGCCGTCGCCTAGCCCTCAATTCGCTGTTCTTCCAGTGTCTCAAGTGAATCAACTCCTGATCCTCCTCTCCAGGCGGATGACATTGCTTGCATGGCTACTAAGGATCTAGTGTTAGCCCAAGTGCTAAACTGGGTATGGAAGGGGTGGCAAAGTTAGATGAATTCAGGACGTTCATTATACACCAGTATGAGTTTTCTGCCTATAAGGGATGTCTTCTATGGTGTAACGTAATGGTTACCCCCAGCGAAGGTTGTACATCACTCCATGATGCTCTTCGTGCTAGACATCTAAGAATCATTCTTATGAAAGCACTTGCCAGAAGCTGTCTGGGTGTCAAAGATGGATGCTGACACTGAGCAAACTGTAAAGAAGAGCAAACCCACGCCAAGGTATTCACCGTGCACCAGCTAAGGCTCCAGTCCACTCATGGGAGGTGACTAGGATGCCGTGGTCAGGTCTGCATATAGATTTTGCTGACCCGTTCCAAGGCCAGATATCCTCCATTGTTTCTGATTCCTTCTCCAAATGGCTGGAAGTTGTTCCAGTTGCATCCATGTCATCACGCACCAGAATCCAAGTTTTATGAAAACTTTTTCCCAAAGGATGGTCTTCCAGATACCATTGTGTCTGACAATGATGCACAATTCACTTCGGAAGAATTCAAGCAGTGACAGATAAGATTCCTCTCCATAAACATCGCATCTGCATCGTTCCACCACAGACAGGGCAAGCACATAGTCCAAACAACTAAGTATTCATTGAAGCAGTTTGCTGATGGTGAATGGGACCTACAGTGCACAGCCACACATTGGAGCCCTGCAGAACTACTGATGAAATGTCAATTGAAGACACATCTGGATACGCTTCATGTGGACCTGCCAAGGAAAGCGTGAAATCCAGTTCTCTCCAGAAGAGGCTACTTCACCTGTACAGACTTTCAAAACCTTTGATCTTCTGTGTATCTGAAATGATGCAACTGGGTGCCTGTAACTGTCCTTGAAGGCACAGGACTAGCGTCATACAGCACCAAGACTCCAGATGGCAAAACACTTTGCAGATATGCCAACCGGATGCAAGGCAGAGTTTTAGACAATGCGCAATCTTTCAACCCAGAAGATGTCCAGATGCCAGCAGGACCAGGTCTTACGTGTCCATCAGCTATTTTTCCAGAGCTGTTGAATCCTCCAGCTGTTGAAATGACTCATAAGGAGCCAAAAGAGCTGACTGCCATTTTCAGTGGGCCAACTCCAATCTCTGAATCAGGTCATCTGGGCAAGTCATCATCAGGGAGCAACAGGGCAACTATCTTTATTATAACAAAAATATAAGAAAAATATAAGAAAATATAGCAATATGATTAGTAGAGTCCCACACTAAGGCCATGTTGGCTTAGTTGTAATGGTGTCGCTGCACCCCCTCTGGATCCACCCCTGTGTAGTACCAAGGTAATTATAGATATTCTGCAGAGCTTACATGTGGCATATATTCGTGGGAGTTTTTAAGACCTGATTGATTAATGAACTTGCTGTCATCCAGGAATGTTAGCACATGATCTCTTCACTCACTAAACAGAGCAGAACCTATTATTCCACTGTAACAGAGACTAGTAACATATAATTCCTGCCCTTAAATCAGTGATTTGCAAACAGGGTGATGAGGCACCCTCGGGTGCCTTGAGATCCTTTCAAGTGTATCATGCAGTGCCAACATGATTCACAAGATAAACCCAAAGATTTTGACCTCTCGTGGCCTTTCTGAGATCTTTGCAACAGAAGAATCGCTCCATCATTTGTCTGTAGTCAAAAAGGGAATGAAAACTAAGATCTAGCATTTTCCAAGCAGTGCCTTGAAAGTATTTAGGGGGGCCTCAAGTCTAGAAAGGTTGGGAACCACTGCCTTAAATTAAGAAATGGTTTGAACTCCATCAATAGTCAAAACGTATGGGCTTATTGTATAAAAGAAAAGCAGCTGGGATTAACATGCCCCAGGGCTATTCCATACCTCCAAAACCTACACCCCAGTTTCTGTTGGGGTCTACACCCACGCAGAGACTTCCAGGGTTGATGGACCGGGTCTTTCGCCACAAACGGTCCTAGGAGCAAGCAGAAAGAGACCATGGGGTTGTGATAACAGCTGGGCCTCGACTCATTTTTATCTGTGCTCAGGTGTCACCCAGCAGGAGCAGAGTGGTGCAGTTTGTAGGATGCTGTTTGGAGGTAACGTCATTGCAGGCAGGCACCAGCTGAAGTGCCTCTGAGAGGAGGTCACCAGGGGTGTTTCTGTAGCAGTCTCTAATATTTTTGAACCTATATCCCAAATGGTGCAACGATAACTTCTTGCTCAGAGCATGGGTGGTTACATTTTCTCCCTGGTTTAATTTCAGTGAAGCCCCTTCGTTATGCAATAACTAACATGATTATTAGAGGCCCACGCTATGAGATCCTATACGGTAGAACCGTATGCTATTGCGGTACCAAGGTACTGGATTTACCCAAATGCAAGAAGGCCCTGAATTTAAAATGACCTGCCAATATTTAGATTCTATTCATGGAAAAATGATAAATTTGTTACAGTTTTCCATGTATAGAATCGAATTACTGGATGTCCCCACCACCGCTGCAGCAGGGAAAGCAGTGGGGGAGCAATGGGAAATAGGCAGGAAGAGGGCAGATGATAGGTGGAAGGCAGTGTGGGGGCACGTGGTGGGAGGGATGTGGTATGGGGACAAGCAGCTTGCCCCCTGCAGCCTGTCCTCCCTCCATATACCCCCTGCCATGCCTACCCCCTCATGCAGCCTCTCTTCCCCTCTACCCCCCCCATGCTTACCCTTGCTCTGGGGCCAGCCCCATCCCAGCCTGGGACACAGAGCATGGCTCCAGTCCAGCCTCATAGCAGTGGCATGGAGCCAGCACAGCTGCTACAGGGTTGGGCTCAGACCGCGCTCCATGTCCCGGGCTGGAACAGAGAAGCAGCCTGGCACTAGGGCAAGAGTAAGCAAAGGGGAGGATGAAGCAGAGGGAAA
>NW_005842533.1:197084-208749 GCF_000455745.1 Alligator sinensis
GCTGCAAGGGCAGAAGCAGCATGGTGGGGAGATGGGAGACAGGGGGACCCAAGGATGAAGTGCGGACTGACAGGGGGAGCAGAGGTGATAAGGGAGCAGGTAGCAGCTGCAGGTCTGGCCCTGACCCGGGGTGAAACTAGAGCCACAGCAGCTGCCTGTACCACCCTTGCTCCCCCACACCTCGTATTCAATTCTGACATAAAGGGCTTTTTTCCCAGTGTTAAATAGAGGGAAAATACCTTGTCTTGGAACTGAGTAAATACAGTAACTGTACAAATTCTGCAGCCAGCACTTCTCACCTGGCTCAGCTGCATGCCCCACTTTCAGATCAAATGCGGGCAGCACAAAACCCAGCACATAGCTCTCCATCCCGGCGGGATGCAGGGCCCACCATGGAGGACAACATCATGGACAGGGCTTCTCCGCCTCAAAAAATGATAGTGCCCCAAAAAGTCCCTGACATGGCTCGTGCCTAAAGCTGTCCCTGCATACATGGGTAATACAGCTGGGGACCCAGCCCCCTCCTCCTCCTGTCACACCTCCCCCGTCCTGAGCAGGTACTTACATGGCTGTGAGTATATGCAAAGCCATCAGGGTTGGCAACTATCTCCAGGAAGATGTCCATGCAGTCTAGAAGGGCGGTCAGGGAGGCATTCTTGCCATATTCAGTGGCTATCTGCATGGACAGAAGGCTTGAATTATTATGGGTTGTTTTGTTGCAGTGTGGAGGCTCATAGCTGCTGATCCATTACAGTTCAAATGACAACAATCTAGGGTCCTGTATGAGACTAGGCCTAATTTGGGGGGAAAGTAGAACAAAACAATGACTGAAAACGGGTGCCAGACATCATTTCAAACATGCAATTAGAAATTAGGCCTCTTGCCACCAGCTACCAAAGGGAGTGGTAGATTCCCCATCTCTTGAGGTCCTCAAGCCTGGATGCCTTTCTGGAAGATGCTTCAGCTAAAGGTAAATTAGTGACCTCTCTACAGCAGTAACTGGATGAAATGTAATGAGTGCAATCTGTAGGAGGTCAGATTAGAAGATTTATAGAGTCTGTCTTACTTTAAAATATACTCATCCAAAATTAGGCAGTAGTCTCAACTCAATTTCTAATGCCCATGCAACAACCCCAGGGACACTAATCTACCAATCTGTTGATGTCAACATAGTCTTGAAGAGGAAGCTCCAAGAGGAGACATGCTAACTGAGTTCCAATATTGCAATACTGTTATAATGAGCAGGATGATCAATTCTTCTCCATGATCAATCAGGACAGGACAGGAGGAAACCAGCCTGATGGCAGCGAGGAAGGTTTTAGATTGGATTTTAAGAAAAACTTTTCTAACTGCAAAGGTGGTGAGACACTGGACTAGGCTAGGTCAGGCAGCTGTGTAATCTCTTTACTGGATTAAATTGATATCTGTTGGGGACAGTCTAGCTATACTTGAGGCTGTCTCAGTGCAAGGGGTGGATGGGGTGGTCTCTTGAAGTCTCTTCCGAACCTACATTTCTACGGTTCTACCAAGAGTGAACTCCACGTGGGTTCAGTTCAATAAGACCCGGTTGAGATGGACACCCCCATCACTGCGATGGGCTGATGAAACACCCTGTTCCCAGTGACTTCCCCGCTGCCACTGCTACCTCTCAGCTCTTTGGGAAGGAGAGGTATTTACTAAATTACCTTGTTGGCAATCCACACACCGGTGGCTTGGGTGATCCACTCACGAGAGTGAATGCCGGTATCAATCCAGATGGCACGATAGCGACTTTTCCCAGTGCTGAACTGCAACAAACAGAACATGCCAACATTAACCACAGCTCAGGCACTGGTGGGTGGAAAATTGTGCATGCACATTTGCAGGGTGAATAGTTTGTTCTGATTGTGTAAGGCCTGTAAGTTGGTGTCTTGATAGAGCAGGTCTGTAGAGACAAGTGAAGCAAGAGCCCTCCCTTTTCAAGTAGTGTGTGCAATTTCCCTTGGGCTCTGTGGGGTGAATGCATTAACACCTCTTGTTATGGTTGTAGGGGTGTAGGCTGTTATGGTTGTCACACTTTTCTAGACTCTCAGTGCTCATTACCCTTCATTACATGTGTCCCTTAAAAGTGTAGGGTGGGTCTCCTCAGACTCTGCAGGGATATAACCAGAAATGTAGTATGCAAATAATGTGCCCAGGGCAGACCTCGCTCACCTTCCCATGCATGGCAGCACGCAAAACAGCAGGTGCAGACAGTGTGTCATGGAGTGCAAGGCATTCTGGGACTTGTAGTTCCCTGGAGTGACATTGGATTGCACTCCAGTTGGGAGGAACAGTCACTCCATTTTTTTGCCACCAAAAGTCATGCCAGGAGGACAAAAATATTGCTGATTTTGGCGGTAGAAAATGGGGTCGATTCTTCCCCCAGCAGCAGTGAACGCCCCTGCCACACTACAAAATTACAGTTCCCAGAAGACCTTGCACTCGACAGCTATTGCCTACACTGCTGCAGTGTGCAAGCAAGTAGGACCAGTGGAGCAGGGCACGGCAGAGGGAGGCACCCCATCTTCTTTCTGGCACCCTGGCAGGTGCCCCGCTCAACCACACCACGTTACGCCACTGAGTGTAACACTTTGTCAGATCTAGCAATACTGAAATGGTGTTAGTGAGATATATGGGGGGATATATATACTGTACAGGAGAAGTGCGCTTGCCTGCTGATCCAGACTTCCTCTCAGCAAGGAACTGAGTGCCTAATGTTAAACATATGCATATTTCCATTGACTCCCATGGGATTGCTGATGGGAGCCCACGTCAAACAACTGCCATGTTGTGAAACACCTACCTTGAGCACATAAAGAGGCCGCTTTTCATAGCTCTCTCCAATCTGAATTTTGCTGACCAGGTTGGGATGTCGGGCCACGAGATAGTCCATCCAGCTGTAGATCTGAGAGGAAGCATTTTAACTCACGTTCATCAAACTAGCCTTGTGTTTCATTCTGTCCTTGCTCTCAGCTAACTAGTCTCAGCTCCTAGAGGATGACCACCGAATGCCTACGACAGCTGGGAAGCTGCTCCGCTGACACACTAAGAGACCTTCATAGGAGGGAACTGGTTTGGCCGCTTACATTTGTAGACCAGAGGTTCATATTATTGTGCTCGTTCCCATGTCCTTCTGCAGAGGAGCATGGGAACCAGTGACAATGATCCTGGGGTGACTGTGGAGCACTGTTTAAAGAGCACTGACACCCCCTGCTCTTAAGCAAGGTCCATCACCCACCATCAAGGCTCTGAACACACCTAACGTTTGGATGCACCGCTGAGAAAGCAGCTGCTCAGAAAATGCCTAGCTCCATGCAAAGACAGAAAGCACTGATGGTTGGGTTTCTTGGGTGAAGTTTTGCTTCTCGGCAAAGAAGAAGCAAGGGGATCTGTTTGAAATGAACCTTTCTTGGAAAATCTTCCCACAATATTCTCCCTTAGTCCTACAGCATAGGCGTCGACTACGACCTGGTTTGTGCTGACCATGACGTGGTGGAGCTGACCGTGACATGGTGGAGCCTGACCACAATGTGGTGGAGCTGACCGTGACGTGGTGGAGCCTGACCACAACGTGGTGGAGCTGACCATGATGTGGTGGAGCCTGACCACAGCGTGGGGGAGCTGACCATGACGTGGTGGAGCCTGACCACAGTGTGGTGGAGCTGACCGTGACGTGGTGGAGCCTGACCACAACGTGGTGGAGCTGACCATGATGTGGTGGAGCCTGACCACAGCGTGGGGGAGCTGACCATGACGTGGTGGAGCCTGACCACAGTGTGGTGGAGCTGACCGTGACGTGGTGGAGCCTGACCACAACGTGGTGGAGCTGACCATGATGTGGTGGAGCCTGACCACAGCGTGGGGGAGCTGACCATGACGTGGTGGAGCCTGACCACAGTGTGGTGGAGCTGACCGTGACGTGGTGGAGCCTGACCACAACGTGGTGGAGCTGACCATGATGTGGTGGAGCCTGACCACAGCGTGGGGGAGCTGACCATGACGTGGTGGAGCCTGACCACAGTGTGGTGGAGCTGACCGTGACGTGGTGGAGCCTGACCACAACGTGGTGGAGCTGACCATGATGTGGTGGAGCCTGACCACAGCGTGGGGGAGCTGACCATGACGTGGTGGAGCCTGACCACAGTGTGGTGGAGCTGACCGTGACGTGGTGGAGCCTGACCACAACGTGGTGGAGCTGACCATGATGTGGTGGAGCCTGACCACAGCGTGGGGGAGCTGACCATGACGTGGTGGAGCCTGACCACAGTGTGGTGGAGCTGACCGTGACGTGGTGGAGCCTGACCACAACGTGGTGGAGCTGACCATGATGTGGTGGAGCCTGACCACAGCGTGGGGGAGCTGACCATGACGTGGTGGAGCCTGACCACAGTGTGGTGGAGCTGACCGTGACGTGGTGGAGCCTGACCACAACGTGGTGGAGCTGACCATGATGTGGTGGAGCCTGACCACAGCGTGGGGGAGCTGACCATGACGTGGTGGAGCCTGACCACAGTGTGGTGGAGCTGACCGTGACGTGGTGGAGCCTGACCACAACGTGGTGGAGCTGACCATGATGTGGTGGAGCCTGACCACAGCGTGGGGGAGCTGACCATGACGTGGTGGAGCCTGACCACAGTGTGGTGGAGCTGACCGTGACGTGGTGGAGCCTGACCACAACGTGGTGGAGCTGACCATGATGTGGTGGAGCCTGACCACAGCGTGGGGGAGCTGACCATGACGTGGTGGAGCCTGACCACAGTGTGGTGGAGCTGACCGTGACGTGGTGGAGCCTGACCACAACGTGGTGGAGCTGACCATGATGTGGTGGAGCCTGACCACAGCGTGGGGGAGCTGACCATGACGTGGTGGAGCCTGACCACAGTGTGGTGGAGCTGACCGTGACGTGGTGGAGCCTGACCACAACGTGGTGGAGCTGACCATGATGTGGTGGAGCCTGACCACAGCGTGGGGGAGCTGACCATGACGTGGTGGAGCCTGACCACAGTGTGGTGGAGCTGACCGTGACGTGGTGGAGCCTGACCACAACGTGGTGGAGCTGACCATGATGTGGTGGAGCCTGACCACAGCGTGGGGGAGCTGACCATGACGTGGTGGAGCCTGACCACAGTGTGGTGGAGCTGACCGTGACGTGGTGGAGCCTGACCACAACGTGGTGGAGCTGACCATGATGTGGTGGAGCCTGACCACAGCGTGGGGGAGCTGACCATGACGTGGTGGAGCCTGACCACAGTGTGGTGGAGCTGACCGTGACGTGGTGGAGCCTGACCACAACGTGGTGGAGCTGACCATGATGTGGTGGAGCTGCCCATGACCTGGTTTGAACCATTGGGCCACAAAGGAGAGAACCCGCTGCTCAAGGAAGTACCTCGTCTAGGGTGTGGTAGAAGGAGAAGAATTCAGACCAGCTGCAGCTCCTCTTCAACTTTCTGGCCCGCCTCATGGCCCTTTTTTCTTCATCCAGTAATTTCTATTCAAAAAGCACATACATAGATGAGGGCAGGAACTGTGCTTTTTTTCCCCCCACGTGGACTGCACGGCTGTCGTATGCTGTGCAGTCACCAGCAGGAGTTCACCAAACAGCACAAACCCCTTTAGCTGAGCTAAAGGAACAACTCCTTTAGCCCCCACCAAGTAACAGGTTCTTGTAGTCACTAAGGTCAACCACTAGAGAAGATGTTATAAGCCCCAAGCACATATGAAAAAGCAGCTGTAGTCTTTCTGGTTAACATTCAGGGGCCAATCACCCTTGTGATCAAATCCCTTCTTTATCCAAAAATAGCCTTAGCGAATTAAATGCTCATGAAAGAGGCTGGAGACGGCAGGGCTCTACAGATCCATTGAGCAGAAACTGCTTCCATCACGCTGTGCTGATGATGTGCCATCTCTGCTGACAGGGCCAACAAGGGGACATTTCATTCCCAAGGTAGGATGGGTTTTGTCCAGTGGGAAGAGATACTGCTTTTTCAGCTATCCTTTTGCTCATTCTGTGTGCCCTCCTGCTTACCGGACTCAGACTTCACCTGCGACGGTGACGCTGTTGTCTTGCATCTGGTCCTTACCTGTACATCCTCTATCATGGTGGTATACGGGATGCTGTTGGACTCCAGGAAGGTTTTGACAAGCTGGAGGCTCTGGGAGGGGACTCTCACATCCAGTGGGAGGCCAAGCTTGGAAGGGACATCCCAATAGTCAAGCTGATCGAGGGGGGAAAAAAAGACAGATTAGCTTAATTTACACCTCTATATTGTTCTACCTATGGGTTTCCAGAAACCACAGAGATATACATGAGAGCTGGGTCCAAAGAGTCAGTGACAGTCATATCATAATAGCTTCTTGTCTCATTTAGTGCCTCATCTCTAAATGGGGGGTGTGATTGCAGAGTGGGCAGGTATCTTGATTCAGGGGCATGAGTAGTACCAGCCTGTTTCTAGGCTCATGCCATTGATTGAGCTGTAACTGGGTAACTGGTCATACAGGCTGGGGAGTCATATATCTCCAGATGTGATGTTGGCCACACCAATCCCTTTTTTGTTGTTAGCTACAAAAGCATGCGAGCCCACAGATCATGCTCGACTCCCATGCCACAGTGATCTTGATCTCTAATTATTAAGCATCCAAACTGGTTTATAGAAATGCCAACTAATCTGCAGGTATATACCTACAGTCATGCCATAGCAACTACGCCTGATTTCAGAAGCTAAGCACCACTAGGCATGGCTAGGATTTTAATGGGAGACCATCTGAGAATGGCAGATGCTGTAAGCACCAGACAAAATTCATACACAGTGGTCGTGTCTACACATGCATTAATATGCTTTAGTTAATGCATATTAAATCTGCTACCTCGGAGTACTTTTACATATGCTCCTGGGGCTGGGGGAGGGCAGCACTTTAATTAGAGTGGCGCCCCACTTAATTAGAGTGGCTGCCTCCCGTGTCTCGTATATCAGTGTCCCCACACTTCAAAATGGCGGCAGGGGCACTTGAACTCTGTACTCAAATACAGGCATCCACGGTTTTTAAGTGATGCTCAATGCGCACTAGCCTATTTTAAGGTGCATTAACTAAAAAGCATGTTTTTTGTGATGCTTTAATGTGCATTAAAATAGGCTAATGTGCATTAACGTGCATGTGTAGATGAGCCCAGTAGAGAGCAAATACTAGACTGTAGATAAGGGGAAATACTCTATTTAGTTCCGTGAGGACAAAGGGACATTTTTCAAAAAAAAACCCCAGAACAAATGTCTTCAGCTGCCTCTAAGACAGAACTTGGTGAGTGTTAAAGAGAATGTGGTACCAGTATTGGAGCTGCTGAATTATTCATTGCAAAAAATGTATTCACTGAATTTAGCCCCTTTATTTAACGGCGAATTGTCCATGAACAGATTTCAACACATTTGTTCTACGTGATTTCTACAAGTTTGTTCCTCATTCAGTGAATATTTTACATAAATATCTTTCAGTCTAGAAGCCATTTGTGAAGTTTTTTCTGTGCAGAATTCAGTGAATAGTCGATATTTGTGACTCACTGGACACACACAGAGGTCACATGGGATAGTTGCCCTGTGACTGGGTGAATGTAACTCTTCAAATCGAGTTTCCAGTGCAAATGCTCGCAGTGCCAAACTGTAACCTGCTTTATATGATTATTGTGCAATATCTGTTTGCAGACTGCTGCTCCTGTCTGAACCTGGTTGCTAGAATATCCTCAGAAAGCAAACACAGCAGGGAGATGAGCCCAGTGGGAGAACATTAAGTTGAATGGTTGACCAACCATTTGAAAATGCATTTTTGGCAGGACTGGCTCTGCTCTACATAATGCAAAGCCATCTGGGACATAAAGTCTGGAGGAAAAGTATTTCCATTGCAGCTGGTATCTGAGGGAGAGTCTCATCGTTTAATTATCCACATTTTTAATTTTGGCAAAACACTAATTTGAACTGCCAGAAATGGAGCGTTTGGATCTGGATCTTCCATGATGGCAGGTAGTCGGGATCTCCATTGTATATTTAACCTGCGGGTGGTCCTCCATCCTGGCCCTTCCAATTCCAGGCTCAGCCATAGGCCATTGCCAGAACAGAGAGCACTATCTACTACATGCCCAGCTTCCCGAAATAATTTGTTTTTCCCAGGATGCCTCCCATGAAAATACGACATGATTTATGGCTCTCCTTAATGTAGGAGAGCAGAGGAGATGATAGCCCAAGGTAGCATGCCTGTGGCTCACTATAGCGGCTCGTCCTAGCCAGAAGGCAGGGTAGAAATGCACTTTTTAGACTTAATAGTTATACAGGGTCTCTACATCAACACTTACCTGCAGGTCTTCTGATTCCTCTAGTTCCCTGAGTAATGCAATGTGTTCTTCTTTGTCGGTTAAGACACGGAGAACTTGGTCCCTAATGAAGACAAAGCAATGAGAAAGGACAGAAGGTGCTTGAGAAGGGTGGTAAAGAACCAGCGATAGATCAGATGGGCAAACAGTGGAGATACCAGGCTATCACAGTCATGGCATCATAGACAATGAGGGTTGTTGGGGACCTCAGGAGGTCACATCTAGTCCAACCCCTGCTCCAAGCAGGACCAGCCCCAACTACATCATCCCAGCCAAGGCTTTATCTACCCAGGTTTTAAATACCTCTAAGGATGGAGATGCCACCACCTCTCTGGGTAACCTGTTCCAGTGCTTCACCACCCTCCTAGTGAGCACATTTTTCCTAATATTCAACCTAAACTTCCATTGTTGCAACTTGAGCCCATTGCTCCTTGTCCTGTCATCTGCCCCCACCGAGAACAGTCCAGCTCCAACCACTTTGCAACCCCCCTGCAAGGAGTTGAAGGCTGCTATTCAATCCCCCTCAGTCTTCTCGTCTCCAGACTAAATAAGCCCACTTCCCGCAGCCTCTCCTCACAAGTCATGTGCCTGAGGCCCCTAACCATTTTTGTGGTCCTCCAGTGGACTCTGCTGAATTTGTCCACATCCTTTCTGTAGTGGGGGACCCAAAACTGGACCCAGTACTCCAGATGTGGCCTCACCAGTGCTGAGTAGAGGGACAGAATCCCTCCCCTCGATCTGCTGGCGATGCTCCTACCAATGCAGCCCAGGATGCCGGTAGCCTTCTTGGCAGCAAGGGCACACTGCTGGATCATATTCAGCTCCTTGTCCACTGCAACCCCTAGGTCCTTTTCTGCAGAGCTGCTGCCCGGCCAGTCACCCCAGCCTGCGCCGGTGCATGGGATTGCTCCATCCAAAGTGCAGGACTTTGCATTTGTTCACATTGAACTTTATGAGATTCCTTTTGGCCCAATCGTCCAATTTGTCTAGGCCACTCTGAATCCTAGCCCTGCCCTCCAGCATATCTCTGATACCTCCCAGCTTGGTATCATCTGCAAACTTGCTGAGGGTGCACTCTGTGCCATCTTCCAGGTCATTGATGGAGATATCTGATAAAACTGGTCCCAGGACTGACCCCTGGGGCACTCCACTTGACACCAGCTGCCAACTAGATCATCTGAGCCTGATGCTCCAGACAGCTTTCTATCCATCTTACAGTCCATTCATCCAAGCCATACTTCCTTAGCTTGCCTGCAAGAATCTTGCAGGAAACCACATCAAAACCTTGCTAAAGTCAAGATCTACCACATCCACAGAGCCAGTCCTGCAGCATGCAGTAGAATCAAGTAGGAGGAGGTGCCATGTTACAAAGAGCTGGCAATTGCACAGATTGCATAAGGAGACCTGAACCTCTTCAGCCTCCGCAAGAGGAGGCTGAGAGGTGATCTAGTGGCTGCCTACAAACTCATCAGGCAAGAAATAGGGGAAACACTGTTTACCAGGGCGCCCGTCGGGGTAACTAGAAATAATGACCACAAACTGAAAGAGATCAAATTCAGACTGGACATCAAGAGATTGGACAGACATCTGTTCCCAGCGCTCTTTTCTGCCCGGGGCAGGGGGTCGGACTCGATGATCTAATAGGTCCCTGCTGACCCTAATATCTATGAAACTATGAAACCATTAAATATTTAAAAAATGGTACAAGCAGATTAGACATCCAGGGTTGGGACCAATGCACTTGCATAAGGAATGGGAGGGAAGAGAGAACAATGAACGGGGATACCTTCATGGATCAGGGCTAATGCCATCCAAATGGACCTTTTATAACTTTATTTTGTCAAGAATGTAATAAGGCTGCTATTTTCCTGGCCTTTGGGACACCCTGGGTAATTACAACTCCACTGCCTTATTTTCACTTGTATAGGATGCTTTGGAAGATCTTTCAGGATATTATTAGTACAGGACAATTATGAAAATAGGCCAGGAACCAAAACAGGTGAGGAAATGTTATGAGTCATAGAAGGCCTGGGGCAATATGCCACATCTTAGGAGTTTCCCAAGGGAGCGGGTGGAAACCTCATTCCTTGATCTTAAAAGTGGACTTTGTGAAATGGTAGGGATTACTCTGCGAGGAATAATGCTATCCCAGACAGGAAAAGAAACAGATTGGCTAATGGGCCTTGTCCGTCTTTAACTTCTATGCTCCTGCCGTCCTAATGGTAGATAGTCATTCTAATTATAGTTCCTCACAAACTAAGGAAACACAGACTAGATGAAAGTACTGGATCAACATGCTCAGGGAGTAGTCATCAATGGCTCAGTGTCAAGTAGGGTTCCCCAAAGGTACGTCCTGGGTCTGGTATTTTTTAATAGTTTTATTAATGATCTGGATGATGGGACTGAGTACATGTTTTCCAAATTTCCAGATGATACCAAGTTGTGTGGAGTTGTAGACACACTGGAGGGTAGGGGCTACGATTCACAATAACCTTGATAAACTGGAGACACGCTCTTAAATCATTCAAATGAAATATTCAACAAGGACAAGTGTGAAATAAGAGTATCACTTGTAAATCAAGAGAAGTGATTCTCCCACCCCATTCAGCACTGGGGATGCCTCACCTGATGTCCTGCTGTGGGCTGTGCCCTTCAAGAAAGATGTGGACAGATTGAAGAGTCCCGTGGAGAGCAACAAAAATAATTAGAGGGCTGAAAAACATGACTCATGAGGAAAGGCTGAAATTAGGATTATTTAGCCCAGAGAAGAGAAGACTGAGGTGGAGATTCAATAACAGTCTTCAAATATCTGAAGGGTGATTACAGAGGGGATGGAGATGGGCTTTTCTCTGTGGCTTTAAGGGACAGGATCTAAGAGCAATAGGCTCGAATTGCAGCAGAGAAAATGTAGGTTGGAGATTAGGAGGAACTTTTTTTACTATGCGGGTGGTCAAGGATTGGAGCAGGCTGCCTGGAGAAGTTGTGGAACCACCATCCTAAGAAATGTTCAAGAGCAGGTAACACAAACCCATGTGCGGAGTACCCCCAGAGCCCCAAGTTTCTCCCCACGGTCCCACTGCTCGTCTCAAGGAACAGGCTGATGTTTGCCCCAGGATAAGTCCTTATCTCCACAAACCTCAGCTCCACTGCCCTTATAATGAACCTCACAGCTGCAGCAGGGGAATCTCTCCCAGCTCCAGGTGGCTTCCCTTTGGTTTGTGGAAGAAATGAGGTCCCCCTTGCCATTGAATGGGCCAGCCTGGAATACCACTTGCCCAGAGATCACTCTTT
>NW_005842533.1:208780-226491 GCF_000455745.1 Alligator sinensis
GGCAATGAGTAAGGAGACAAAACAGCAGAAGGATTTATTATGCATAACCCAGGGGAATGCAGACTTTTGCAGACAAATGGAAACCGGCAGAACAACCATGACATGGAGGTTGCATGTCTACAAGGTGAATAGATTTTTCCAACATACTCCCAATCCTTGGTTTCTCTGCTGTGAACAGTTGTCCACTAGGAACTAATCATGACCCGGTAAGAGCTTTCCCCCACAGTCTGTGATATCCAGTCCCTGAGTTCCCCTGTACTCACCCCACAAAACGCTTTTGGCTGAAGGCAGCCACCAGAAGAGCACTGAAGACCAGAAGACCCCTCATGATCAGCAAGGGAGAATGTCACTCAGCTCCTAGTCCCTCTATATGTGATGGTCTTCCAACCAGAGTTTCTGAAGGGTCTTCCTTTCAGAAACAATTATTCATGTACACTTTGAGAACAGAATTAGAGCTAGCGCTGCAAACAGATATATTAACATTACATTAGTTCCCATGAACTCAAGCATTTGCTTAATTAGATGGAAACAAAGGGGCTTGTATCTGCTGGTCAAAAAGAGGGAATGATGCTTCAGAAAGCACTTTCCATAAATACAGCAAGACTTGCTTTTGCATGATTTTTTTTCTATAGGATGTGCTCTACTTTTAACAGAAGGTAATTCAATGTGTGGTCTTTTATAGGGGAAATGAGGCTGGGTAATCAACACATGCTTCCCCCTGGTCCAGATTGAATGACTTGAGGAACTGTTGCATATCCCCTAACTAGGAATGGCCTCCTGAAATTGCAAACACATTTCTGAGATCCCTTGTAAGCCTTGTGCTGTTTCCATTCTGTCTGCTGGGGCAGACCACGTGCTATAGACACTTATACATGCTCAAGTGTAAAAGTCTCAAGACCTGGAATTTGCATGACAAGAAATTCTTAGCCACCCAAGCTTTACAGCTAAGGCACTGTTCGCTGTACAGCAAGAGCATCATTGTTGCCTAGAAGTGTTTGCCTGCCAATCTCAAGGAGCACAGGGCCCTTCTACATGGTTTAAAAGAAAATCATTACATGGAGTAGATGACCTGTGACGCACAGCTGAACAATAGGGCTGTGCAAAACGGCACTGTTCCGTTTTGACTTGAGTTTTGAGGTTTGGGCGAATTTCATTTCAAGTCAAACCAGCTGTTCCATTTCGCTTCATCGAAACAGTGAGGCTGTTTTGATGCTGTTTTGATGTTTCGCCCATTCGCTATCATGGAGAAGCTCAAAACAGCCTCTCTCATCTGGCAGGCAGATTGAGGCCCAAGCCCGGGAGGGCTGCCGCGGCTGTGCCAGTCCTCCTGGGGCTGAGGGCCCCCGAACTGCCTGCCAGATAAGAGAGAAAAGCTGGTGCTGCCACCTGGGACTGGGGAAGGGAACTGAGCCCAATTGCTCAGTTCCCCTCCCCAGCACTAGATTGGGCTGGGGATGGGAAGTCAGCCCAGCTGGGCTGAGTTCCCAACCCCAGCCCAACAATCAGGCTGGGAAACGACGATCGGGCTAGGGAAATGAACTCAGCCCAGATGGGCTGAGTTCATTTCCCCAGCGTGATGGTCATGCTGGGGTTGGGAATTCAGCCCAGCTGGGCTGAGTTGCCTTCCCCAGCCCAATTGTAGGGCTGTGGGGGGAAACTGCATGATCCCACTCAGTTCCCTTCTCCAGCCCAATTGCAGCGCTGGGCAGGGGAACTGAGCGGGGCTCAGTTCCCTTTCCCTGCGCTGTGATCGGCTTCCTGCACCCAGCCGCGGGAGGCGGGGAGAGCCAGGGCTGCGCTCCCCACCTAGCTGAGCCTGGAGCCGCTGGGAGCACAGCCCTGGTTCTCTCCTGTCTCCCACCACCTGGCTGCTGGCTGCTTTGAAACCCGAAATGTTTCGACTAGCCTCATTTTGTTTCAAGGCTGTTTCGGAGCCTTTCATTTCATTTCAATTTCGCTGTTTTGAGCTCGAAATGAGTCGAAACAGAGTTGAAACAAAACGGCCGGCGAAATTTCGGCCAGCCCTACTGAACAGTGCCTTTTGTCTCCAAGCAGACAGCAGTGGTGCACAGATATGGTACCCATCTTTTATTTGACAAGGCTGGCTGCAAAATTTCCAAGTGCGGTTCAGTTCCAAAAAATGATAGTGTAGAAATGGCACCTCCTTAGTGAATCCACTGAGTGCAAACAGCTTGTACAAGTGGGAGAGACAGATACACTTGATGAATAGAGACAGGTTTGGAGAATGCAGTAATAGCCAAGTAGAGAGACAGATATAAGGAAGTCTTGTCTTGTTAGACAAAAAAATTCTTCTTTGATCTAGTAGTGAATGCCCCTGTATACCTAATGTTCCACCTGCATCCTATGTAAGCACCATCCTAATGTCCCTCAAGTCTGAAAAAAATATTTTGTTCTTCCTTAAGATCTGAATCTACTTTTCAGTCCAACCTGGAGACAGAGTAAGTAACCCGCAGCTGCTGGGAGCCCTGGAGGATGCAGAAATAAGTCTGTTCAATGTTGATTTATGCAAATAAGACCTTCCTTGATTTAGCAGTGAATATACTTATCTACCGAATGTGCCACCTGCTTCCTATCCAGGCACCAGCCTAATGTCCTTCAAATGTGAAACAAAATATTTTACCTTTCAGTCCAATCTGGAGACAGAGAAACTCACCAGCTGCTGATGCCCTGGAGGATGCAGAGATAAGCCTGTTCAGTGTTGATTGATGAACACGGGTAGGAAACATGCACCCTTGATCCTTTGGTGCCTCTGGTCCATGACCATGAGCTCCCCTCAGAAATGTTGTTGGCCCTGGAGAAACCAGTTCGCTGATTAATAAAACAGGCAATGCCTTTGATGTACTTACTAGTCCTCCTAGGAATGCAGTGTGTCCAGGAAGTGTAGCACCTGAAGAGGCAGCCTGGGTGGGGTCAGGAGGAACTTCCTAGTGTGGGAGCCAAGCAACAAAGCTAGACCCTATAGACCCTTGTGAGGACAGTATAGTACATTTACTGTAAATAGTTCTTAAAGTGTTGTTTCCATGTGGCAAGCTTCACCAAGATATTACACTGCCCACCAGTTGTGCTGGGAGACTGGTTTTATGTCCACAGGTGTGTGGGAACAGGGCAGGCTGCCTGCCAGCCAGGTATCTTCATTTTATAATTGCTTTCTGGACTAAGGGGAAACACGATGACCACTAAGGTGGTTTTCCTAGTCGCTGGGGATATCCACTTTTCTGGCAAGGGGCAGTACCCGGGTGGAGGTAATGCATAGTTAACCTCCCACTTTCATTTCCAGTGGGAAGATCTTGGTTTTACTCCCACTTTATGGAAATGGCAGACTCCTCCCTAGCTTGCTCCCGTGGCCGTAAGGCTGAGGGCAAGCAAAACTCGGGGGCATCTGAACCCCAAGCCTCTGGCCTTGGGCCTGCACATAGGATGCCTGCCAAAGGAAGCATCCTAAGCCCCAGGTGCGGGTGGAGGATGTTTGCTGGTAGCAGGGCCACATACGCTTCTTGAATGACTCATGGATTTGGACTTGATTTGGCTGATTTGGCTTGGAACATGAACAATTTTCCTTAATTAAAAAAAAAAAATCTGGACTAAATTCAGTTCTGGTGCAAAGGATGACAACTTCACTGGACCTAGGCTGGGAGTTGGTCCTTTGTTTTTCAGTCCCCCAGGAGGGTTGAAGGTACACTGTAATGTGTGACATTATTTAAAAATACCGTCCTTACCCACCTTTCTAATATCTTTGGAAAAGTATTAAAGCAGGACTACATTTTTAATTTGAATGGATGTTTCCCCGTCCATGCCCTGTGCTTAGTTGTCACTTCCAGGCTCCCGTGCCTCAGCACAATACTAAGACTTATATGCAGAGACAGGCAGCTAGCAAGGCATCTCAAGGCATCTTTAACATCAAAAAAGGCACAAGGTCCTGACACTTGAGCTGAAGGAGTGGGGAAGAAGACCTGTTTCTACTGACTTTCTTTAAATTGCACCTTGGCTATTGATCCCTTTGACATCAAGCCTCTTGTAAAGGTTTGACTTTATGCATTTAAGTCTGGGGCCTACTTTGCGGTGGGTGGTGTTTTATACCCAGCTCTCAAAAGGGATGAGAATGCAGGCTGCAAAATGAAGATTTCCCACCTGTCTTTCTCCTGTTTCAACGTTTTGTTCAGGTGACTGTGGAAACAAACCATCAACACAAGAGGAATACACAGGAATTGCATCTACTTGAAGCGATTACATCTTTACAAAGGAAATAATGTATAAGAATTGTGGTAGATTATCACCTCTACTATCAGCATAGTGGTAAAGGTAAATATAGTATTCAGTAATATTCATATAGGTAAATATAATATTCAGTAATATGAATTAATGGTCAAAGAATCTGGACAGAGCTTCCATCTTACAGGCTGGTGAATTTTTAGCCTCTGCATCAGTCAGGAATAAAACTCATATTTTTAAATATTTATCCCTCTTCAGCATGGCAGCATTTTTCTAGTAATCTGACCTGATTGTGGGACATCACAGTTAGCACGCAACAATTTCAGTGGGGGTACGGGAGAGGGTATGTGATTCCTTCCACCTTTGACCAACTCATAATCTATCGACTCAAACAAGAGGGATATTAACTTTTCATGCTGCACAAAGTAAACTTCCTTTTCTGGGGCATCCAATAGACATTGCCAATGGATCCACAGTGATATCATCACAAAAGTTATTATTCTGGTCACTTTGCTCGAGGCACCTGTCTTTCCCCTGACTCATGAAACAACCCTGCAGCCAGAAGTCAGTTAAAATCCTTTCTAAAAGAGTACAGATGTTGACATCAGTGTCCTACCATGTGTCAGTGGAGGGTGCGCCATGGGGTACATCCTTTTGGAGACAGATTTGTCCGGACATCTCTAGAGGCAGGCTGGGGGTCGGGTTAGCCTGTCCTCTCTGGTGTGGCCCCATTTGGAACAAGGGCTGAGTTCCCAGGCTCCTATGCAGAGCTATGGTAAGACACATGCATCATTTCTGGCAACATCTGTTTAGGAAATGTCCCTGTGCTTCAGAAAGAGTTATCTGCACTACACTGCACACTGGTTAGACACTGCAGAGGATATTTGCATTCTGGCCTCCTGCCATTTTGCTTGTAGAAGCTGTCGTCCCACCTTCGCCGATGTGCAGCATGGCCAGAGCTGGCAAGCATGTGAATCACTCCAAACCAAAAGCAGCTGCATTTCTGGTTTAGATGCAGTCTGTGAAGTCTTACTCTGGTCAGTAGCAGCCTTAGGGAAGGGCAGACCAGGAGACCACCTGGGGCCCTGCACTTTAGTGGGCCCCAATATTCCCCACTTCAGTTGCAATAAAAAATTAATTACACTGAATATTTGTGGGGTGTAGGTTGTATACACTGAATATTTGTATTATTCATATTGTATTAAGATACTTTCATTGCAGTTTCATGGAGAGGGCAAAGTGAAAATGAAATCGAAAATCTTTGACTTGTTTCTAGGTCATCCAAATGAAGCCTCGAAGGGGCCCCAAATGACTCTCTTGCCTCGGGTCCCAACAGCCCTAAGGCCACCACTGCATATGGTGATTTCTTCTGGGTGAAGGGCTTTATTGGAATGGAAGAAAATATTCTGCAGACAGGTTATGCTTAACTCCAACTGTCTGTAAGCACATGGAGGGACCCCAAAAACTTGGCATAATGGTAGTGTATTTTTTTCAGCAGTGAACATGCGGGTTCCTGAGTGCTGATCTGGGCTGCATGTTGTATCCTAGCACTTTGAAAGTTCAGAAGAGATCTGCACGTTTTTGTTTCTTGTATTGCATTTCTTTCTGTAGGAGGGTTGAGAGAGGCTGTTAGCCATGCAAAGCAGCGATCAGGCAGAAGGCAGGGCAGGGAGGCACTTTGTAGACTAACTTAGGAAGAACTTTCTGATGTGGAGGGTGGTCACGCATCGGGACAGGCTAACTTGAGAAGTTGGGGAATCTCAATCCCTGGGAATTTTCAAGAATAAGTTAGACACTCAGCTGAGATGAGCTTGGGATGTTTTTTAATTAGGGAGGATTCTGCCTTTACATGACCTGATCTGATCCCTTCCAGCCCTACTTTCCTATGATCCCTATAATTATTGATGCCAGACAGAGTCTAGATTATTCTAGACATACCTTGTTCATGTATTTGGAGAGAGTCCAGCAGAAGGCATCAAAAATGGTTGGGGGCTGGGGGGCATGACTGGTGAGAAGAGGCTGAGGGAACTGGGCTGATTTAGTCTGGAGAAGAGAAGACTGAGGGGGATTGAATAGCAACCTTCAACTCCTTGCAGGGGGGCTGCAAAGAGGATGGAGCTGGGCTGGTCTCAGTGGTGACAGATGACAGGACAAGGAGCAATGGGCTCAAGTTGCAGCAAGGGAAATTCAGGTTGGATATTAGGAAGAATTTTCTCACTAGGAGGGTGGTGAAGCACTGGAATGAGTTACCTAGAGAGGTGGTGCAGTCTCCATCCTTGGAGGTTTTGAAGACCTGGATAGACAAAGCCTTGGCTGGGATGATGTAGTTGGGGCTGGTCCTGCTTGGAGCAGGGGGTTGGACCAGATGTGACCTCCAGAGGATCCTTCCAGCCCTCGTTGTCTATGATTTTTCCTAAAGCATTCACTGCTTACTGCTGCTGAAGATGGGCTATTGGGGTAGATGGAACTATGGTCTGACCCCATATGTTCTTAATTGACAATGCAGGTACTCAACACCACTGGAAACAAGTCAGTGTTGCAACAGGATATCCGCATTTAGAAAACACTTGTAAATAGGGGCTATAACCACTCCATGCTTCAGTTTTCCTATCTGTAACAAGAGTTTTGTGTGAACCGATTAGTGCTGGTCGCAGGGAGTTTTGTAGGTGTTAGAGTAACTGCTAACTTGTCATTCTGTTGAATTAAAAGGGCCTCGTTAGTCCCTATCTGAAACAGTGCCTGCAGAGTCGATTATTAGCGCATTTGAGAAATAGTCCTACCCTGGCACAAGAGATGGTGCCACGTCAGCAAAGTCATAGTTCTGAAGCGAGAGTAGAGACATTTTATTGTATTTATTTATTAGAAGAAGGAGGAACTCAAGAAAACCTAACTAGGATCAGGGAGAAAGTACAAACCAGAGCTCCTAGCATAGTTAGAAATACATTTTTCCTATTAGCAATGGGTATTTAACAGTTGGGGAGGACAAGACTAAAAGTCTGGGTGCAGGGTTGCCAATAGAGAGGTTAAGTTGAAATTATCCTTTGTGGAAGTGGCTTGGCTGATCACATATGCTGTAAGTACAGGTTACATGATAGACACTCCCTTCTCGCCAAAGCAAATATTTCCCAACCACTATAAATAGTTAGTAGCGCCCTCCTGTCACGTAGCAATGCTCTCACAACCCTTGCCTCTACCCTAATGCAGATCCTTCGACTGGTCTCCTCAGCTGTTTGGTAAAGGGCCTGGATTTTTTTCATAGAATCGTAGAAAACTAGGACTGGAAGGGAACTCAGGAGATCATCTAATGTAACCCCTTGCTCCAGGCAGGAGCATCCCTGACTAAGCCATCCCAGGCAAGTGTTTGTCTTACCTGCTCTTAAAAGCTTCCAAGGTGAAAGATTTCACAGATCTCTGGGTAGCTTGTTCCAATGCTTGACCACCATCATAATCAGAAAGTTCTTGCTAATATTCAACTTAAATTTCCCTTGCTGCGATTGAAGACAATTGGTCCTTGTCCTCTCTCCTGTGGTCATAGAGAATAGTCTATCCTCATCTTCCATGTAACCACGCTTCCGGTACTTGAAGAAAGTTAACAAATCCCCTTTTCAGTCTTTTTTTCCAAACTAAACAATCCAAATTATCAGCCTTTCCTCATAAGTCATGTTTCCCAGGTCTCGACTCATTTTTGTTGCTCTCCACTAGATTCTTTCGAATTTTTCCACATCTTTCTTGAAGCCCGGAGCCCAAAACTGGTCACAATACTCCAGATGAGACCTCATTAGTGTGGCCCCAATAGCTTGCCGTGATCGTATAGTGGTTAGTACTCTGCGTTGTGGCCGCAGCGACCTCGGTTCGAATCCGAGTCACGGCATTGCCTTGTAAGCAGTGGCACAGCAGGGGGTTGAGATTTTCCTTCCGACCCTAACATCTATGAATGGAGTGGGAGAATCACTTCCCTTGATTTGCAAGTGATGCCCAGTACACTATTGGCTTTTTTATAGCAAAAGCATACTGTTGGCTCTTGTTCTGCTTTTCATCCGCTGTAACCCCCGGTCTCTTTCTGCAGTACTTCAGCCTAGTTGGTCTATCCCCAGTCTGTACTTGTGCATGTGATACTTCCGTCCCAAGTACAGGACTTTGCATATGTCCTTATTGATTTCATTTGAATGATTTCAGACCAGTTCATCTAGGTTATTCTGAGTCCTATCCCACTCTCCAGTGTCTACAATTCCTCACAACTTGGTATCATCTGGAAATGTGGTAAGCACACACGCAGGCCCATCATGCTATAATTAATAAAGATATTAAACAAGACCCAGGGCACACCTCAGGTAATGCCACTCAATACCTCATTGCAAATGGACTTTGAGCCATTAATGGCTACTTGTTGAACATAACCAACCACTTATGTATCTACCTTACAGTCCTTTCACATAGACTGTATTTCCTTAGCTTACTAATAAGAACGTTGTGGGAGACGGTGTCCAATGCCTTGCTGAAAAGAAGGTATGTGACATCCACTGATGGCCTAGTCCTAAAATTTGTGTCACTGTGTAAGAAAGTTTATAGGTACAAATGCCAAAGTCAGGACAAAAAAAATGATGTGCAACTAGAGATCTTTATGTACCGACGCAGTAGTTTGAATGTACAAAGGGTTTAATACCATTTTGACTACAATGCTATATCCGTACAGATTTCTCTAACATATCAAAGGACTAAGATTTTTGGGTTCCCTTCCCTTCTTCTAATATGGATGGTCTCTCACATGTTCCATGATAGACTTCAGACCCAGCCAGGTCTCTTCTGCAGTTGGGATGATTTGATCAGCTGGCAGAAGGAAACCATAACGACCTGTGTCTCGCAACTCAAAGGCAAAAGAGTACTTGATGCCAAAATCGTAGCTCCAATCAATGCTGCCTCCACTGGCTTGATCTGAGAGAGAGAGAGAGTGAGAGAGAGAAACCTCACTGAGTAGATACTATATTGAAATGGTCTGTATCTGTGTCCACCTCTACCAACTAATGAGTGATATCTATCTGAGCTGAGAGTGCTTAGTACCATGTCTGGCCCTATACGAAGAAGTGAAACAGTTTAGTAGGTTTGCATGTGCATGGCAGCTACTGTACTATCATCAGCTTCATGATGGTAACACGGATATGGAACAGGCATTAGGTCTACCTGTGGTGGATCAAGTCAGGTTGACTGGTCAAAGACTCAAGAGTAGCATTCTTACATTAGTGTAGGGGGTTGGACCAGATGATCCTTGAGATCCCTTTCAACACCATGATTCTGTCTGACTGATGGTGTGATCCATTCAACGCACCGTTACACAGGGGGACCTTTTAGTGTGTTGAAGTCCCCACCTGAAGGAGTGGGGAGTGGACCCTTCCCTCAGCATAACCCAGCAAACTCTGAATTGCTAAATACTTACAGATAGTTGAGCATATGGTCCCCACTTTAAAGCTGGTGCCATGCAGGGAAGTCAGAGCATTGGCAGCAGCTTTCCCCACGGTATCCTAGAGGGGAAGAAGCTTGGATGATTAAGAGAGAAGGTTTATTAAAAAGATGAAATGTTCAAACTAAAAAAAGGGAGTGTTTCACTATCCTGAACATCATTTAAAGAAGATCCAAACTGATTGATAGCCTACCCCCAGCCCACCAAAATATAGTTATGCTAAACATACTTATTTCTTAACTGCTGTCTAGCTGAATAGTAAAGCACTCACAACACCTGTCATATATTAGGATTCGAGTTGCAGGCAGACTGAATCATAGCCATATTCGATCTTTCGGTAGTTCATCCAGTTCAATATGCAGTTAGCAGTGGCTTTAGAAGGAGATGCAACAAAGCCCCATAGTCAGTTATGGAATAATCTGAAGTTTCTTCCTCACTTCCAACAGCTATAGCTCAGTTTATGTGAGAAACACAATTTCTTCAACTACAAAAAGGATTTGTTCAAGTACAAAAAAGGTTTGTTGTGAAGAGGAGGGTGATAGACTACTCTTTCGTGTCCACACAGGACAGGAAAAGAAGTAATGGTCTTAAATTGCTGCAAGGGAAATTAATATTAGATATTAGGAAGAACTTTCTACCTCTAACGGTGGCTCAGCGCTGGAACAGATTACCTAGAGAGGCTGCAGAAACTCCATTCTTGGAAGTTTTTAAGTGCAGGTTAGACAACTGCTTCTCTGGGATGGTTTAAACAGGAATGATTCTGCCTTGAACAGGAGATTGGACTAGATGACCTCCACAGGTCCCTCCCAGCCCTAGTTTTCTATGATTATGTGATTAATTGATATTCACTTGATTAACAAAATTAATATTATTTTTATCCTTTTTATAATGGTCAGTGTTTTCGTAATGCAGGAAGATGAGACAGGAAGGAAGTGTGGACTAGATCAGGAATGTGTTACTGTACTGGGTGGGAATGCTCCCTATTTATATATGACTAAGAATTTCCTTTTTTAAAGACATTTTGTGGTGCGACGTTTTCATTTCAGTTACATTTTCAGCCCATACTTTCTGTCTTGATGGCTTCACATTAGCACTTGATTAACACTTATATGTAGAGAACAATATCAGAGGAAGGCTTAGGATCAAGAAGCGGTTGTATCTCACCAGCTCTCCGTAATCAGCTGGTTCGGTGCACTTATACCCATAGGGATACATCAGGAGCTGGGAATAACTGTGGATGGTGAGGAAGGCTTTGATGTTTCCATGGTTCTTGATAAAATCTACAATAGATTTTACTTCCACTTCAGAGTTGGCATGGGGTCCATGGTAGGAGTCAGAACAGTGTTGATCACTGGATCCCGGACCTGTTGGTGAAAGAAGGAGCCAAAAGACTAACTTGTAAAACCAGAATGCAAGGGGATTCAAAACAGACTGACACAAAGCTGGAGTTTGCCAGGTATCTTCAGCAAGATAGCTAAAATCAGGTCTGCTGTAGAGAAAAAACAGAGTATATTGGTAGTTGCTACAAAAACACTTACACAGAGTAAGAGTGAGTTAGAGACATATGGTTATAACTCACGGATAATTCAAACACACTTTTTCTCATGGCCAATCAAGCAATAAGAAATTCCTTTTATGTGATGTGATAGCTATCACATTTTAAAATGTTTATTTCTGCCTTCTTTATGATGTTGACTCGGCTTCTCATCTCAGTTACATAATTGTATACCTGGAATACTTCCACTGGCTTCAGCAAAATCACCTTGGATTTATACTAGTATAATAAAGATTAGCATGTGATCCACTAACTTTTAAGCAAGCAGCAACATATGATTTGCTAATTCTCCCTGTCACAGTGGGTGCAGAAATACAAATAGAAAAATAAATACATTTGGAAATACTTGATCTTATCCATCTAATTGTATTTAAAAAATAACAATAGAAACCTTCCAAGTCAATATATTCAGTACTAAAAATAATGTATTCACCTGAATCCCTATTGGCCATGCTAATGGGATCAGCAACTTGTGAATATGCAGCAGAACTCAAGCTGGATTGCACTGAAGGAGGAGAGTTGGACCACACTAAGTAAACCCCCTAAACCTAGTAGATTTGTGAAATGCGCTCCCTAGCCTGGCATACTCAAAACATTCAGCTGTATGATTTTTTTATTTCTGGGATTGCCTTCCTGTGAGATGAGGAATCTATTTAAAAGGATGGAAAGTAGCTTCCATAGTAAAAACTGGGGCTGATCCTGCTTGGGGCAGGGGGTTGGACCAGATGTGACCTCCTGAGGTCCCTTCAGCCCTCATTTTCTATGATTCTGTGATTCTGTCTGTAAAAGAAAATTCTGCTTCTACCTCCAAAGCCTGCATCCCAATTCCTGTTTGGATCAACTCCAACGCAAAAACTCCCAGCAGCCTTGGAGCGTGTCTTCCGCCACATACGGTTCTAAAACAGAGACACCCTGGTTTCAAAAGGAGCAACAGGTGGCCATTATATTAAATTTTCTAATCAGAAATAGTTGTCATTCATCTATAAGGGATGGGCCAAAGGAAACAGTGGAAGCACTAGTGAATGTATGGTAGGACACAATGGTGGGTTTTTTGTGACCCCCCTCTTGTGTGATTCATAATAAAATATGTGTTTGCTGAACGTGTTTTCCTACATGGAAACTTTATATTTATGAGGAGGCTTAGGAGATCATCTCACAGCCCCCCAAATCACCCCATTCACTTTGGAGATGGAAATACAGTTACACTGGGTGCATCCACACATTCATTAATAAGCCATAGTTGCTGCACATTAAGTATAGTACTTGGATAACCAAGTACTAAATCAATGTGCAGTAACTGGTGCTACTGCACAGTAGTGCTGGTCCATGGGTTTTTACAGATGCTAACTGCACAGTAGCCTAATACTACTGTACAGTAGCGTATTAGCATGGGTTTTACCTGGCACACTACTGTGCAGCATTATTAGGGTATTGCACAGTTAGCGTCTTATGTAGATGCACCTACTGTGATTACTCACCTTGGTATGAGAGTAAACATATCCATCAGGGTTTGTGACAACCAACAGGAAAATATCCATTGTGTCTAGCAGAGAGGTGATAGATGGATCAGTCCCATGCTCAGATGCAATCTAAGCGGAGACAAAGTACATTCCAATATGATTATAACACTAGTTTCTTCTCCTTTATGTATACCCAGTCAAAATTATGTACCAGGGCTGGACTGCACAGGGTTGGAGTTGTGAACTCAGCAACATTTCATCGGTGCCTTAGAAATTTTTAGCAGAATTCAGGCTCTTGTTTAAAACTAATTGGATTTTTTTGGCCTTTCTTTTAGCAAAGAGAACTGTCCCAGTACAAGGCTCTTTCCATGAGTCTTCAGGCTGAAACAAAGACTCCGAGAGATGTGAACTTTCCCCATTCACCTCAGCGAAACCTGATGATGACAAATAAGGAGAAGCACTTGAAAAGTCATTCTCTCATTTGCGGTACCCAATCTTCAGTATTTTGTTCTGACTGTGTCTATTGTCTATGTCCTACAAACGTGTAGAGATAGTACTTCAAATGGAGAAATGGGAATCAAGATTCCAGGATAATATTCCTACACTCTTGCTTGAAAGATGGGTACAAGTAAGTTTTTCTTTCAAACATAGGTATCAATGGGTAGTATTCAGCACCCCTTCCAGAACAAACAAAGTCAATTATGTCGGAAATGACCTTTTGAGCTGTCCACAGTGCTGTGGCCTGGGTGACCCACTCTCGGGCATGGATACCAGCATCAAGCCAAATAGCGGGACGGTCTGGTCCTCCAGTGCTGAACTGCCAAATGAAAAGTAAACTTTAAGATCATTCACTAGCATGTGTCCTCCATCCCCCACACTAACATTCTTTCTTTCTTTTTGTATCTGAACTATTTGAAATGACTGACAATGAACAGGTCTGACTGGAGTTGCATGTTATTAGATTAAGGTAACAGAATAAAGAATCAGACTCAGTGATGTCACTTTATACCACTAATGTTTAATTTGCCACAATTTAGAAGTTCACTCTTGTTACATCAGCTTTCTGTCCTCCTCTATGCCTGTAGATCAGTGGTTCTCAACCTATTTGCCACAGTGGGCCACACTTGCAGCTCTCAATGTGTTATGTGGGCCACACCCACACAACTTAGTTCCTGGGTGTGTCTACATGTGCATTAGACCCCGGAGCAGTTTACTCCCCAGCAGGCATCTACATGTGTAGAGAAACGGGAGCAGATTTGCTGCTAATGGAAGCAAACAGCTCTCACTTCCTGGGGCCCTGCTACTGCCAGAGGGAGCTCTACCTGCCCCTTCGGTGCTCACCCAGGGGCTGACAGGGAGAAGGGGGCCAGGAAACAGCTATCTCCTAGCTAGGGCTGAGACATTGCTCCCTGCCCTGGGGGGCTGCCTGCTGCAGAGGAGGGGACAATGTCCCTGTGCCCCAGCAGCAGGGAGCTCCCAGCCCCAGCTTCCTGAATGGGACAGGGGACTTGGAAAGAGCTGCAGGGGCGGGGCAGGTCCCAGCCCCCTGCCTTGATCTGCTGGTGGAGCAGCTAGCAGGGATTCCCCACCCAGCTGAGGGCTCATTACTATCATCCAATCAGGCCATGGGGCTGGGACCTGCCCCTGACTGGAACAGTTCCCAGCTCCCACTCTGCAATCACGGGGCAGGGGCTGGAGAGCTTGTTCCCTGCTCAGCTCCATGATGACACACCTGGGTGGGGAACAGACTAGAGAACCTGTTCCCCGCCCAGCTCCGCAATCATGGGCCAGAGTAGGGAACAGGATCCCCATCCCCTGCCAGCAGGGAGCTCCCAGTGCCAGCTCTGTGACCACGGAGCCAGCGCTGGGAGATAAGGATAAAGATCCTGAGCGATAGGGATAAGGAGATAGGGATCTCCCAGCACTGGCCCCATGACATTGGAACTGGTGCTGTGAGATAAGGATCTCCCGGCCCCCGATCACGATCTTGGAGCAGGGGGGCTTCAAGCTCCCTGCTGCAAGGGCAGAGGGACATAGTCCTTTCCCAGGCTCTGATGGCGGAGCCCACCCTAGCAGCAGGCAGCTCCGGAGGGCAGGGAGCAATCTCCCACCCCTGGTGGCCAGCTGACTGGGAGCAGATTTACTCCCAGCCTACATGAGCACTACTGCACAGTTAGTAATTGCAAGTAAATTTGCTACTTGCATTTGCAGGTAGCAAATGTACTTGTGATTAGCAAGGTTTACTGCGCAGTAAGCACGTGTAGACACACACACTTACAGTCAACTATGCTACTGTACTTTGCAGTAAAGTGTCTTGTGTAGATGCATCCCCTGTGCATCTATTTAAAAATTGTTTTAATAGGATGCCACATGGGCCGCAGCAGAGGGCTGATTGGGTCACATGCAGCCCATGGTCTGTGGGTTGAGAAGCACTGCTGTAGATGAACATATTGGCTAAGTACAGAAAGTCAAAAAGCTTGAGGCTGACTTGATTCAATCCTTGCAGGTTAAACTAAACTGCATAAAGTGAACTGATAAGCAAGTAAACAGACATGCATTTTTGATTCTGGAAATGGAGCCACACGCCTGCAATGGCCCAGGCCAGAAGCCAGGGTGCGCTAGAGCATGCTTACCTGCTTGGATGGAGCAGACAGTTTGGGCCAAGCTGTGAATGGGACTTTGCAGGGGAGATGCAAAGCATCCTGGGATGCTGGGGGACTGAGAGTTAACTTGACTCTGGACAGAATTTCAATAAACTGATTTAACCTAAATCAGTTAAGTCTGATACTGAATCTATCCAGGTTCATCTTAAACCAGTTTCAGCCATTTTGAAAGTGGTTTATACGCACTGAATTTCTGTTGTGTTACAGACTTGAACGGGTTTCTGATCACTTATACTGATTTGTGTGTCATTTCTGTCCCTAGCCATCTTCATCAATCCAAAATGGTTGCATTATTAATCATTGTTATTAGGCATCCATAATCCTCCAAAAACTGAAAGTATGCATAATTGTTCTAAATGATGGTATGTGGTTGGTTATGTGCCACATAAGAACTAAGCAAGCAGCTCTGTCTCAGGCACTGCAGTGGCTTTCCCTTTTGGGCTTGGGTAAACTGGGAAAGCTCATTTGTTAATTTAACCTGACAAAGAATTAGTCTGGTTCTTCTCTGTTTGGTTCAAACCAAGCATCGTATTTTTCATAGTGCTGCAAACCCTGACGTATAAAATCATTTACAGATTCCAGAGCATATTTTTACCAGAATCAGAGTCTTGGCATAGTGTTTTAGCCAAATTTCAGCACAAGTAATCCAGTTTAATCTCCCTAAGTCTCTCTGCACTAGCAGTGGGCAAAAGTTATTCTTAACTTCTTATCTCAGAAAGTATCAGTGAGTGTTGCTTATCTCTGCCAAAGAGCTGCCTCATTTATTTTCTGAGGTGGCTTCAGTTTAGGGGTGGGTGAAGTGATCTCTCTCATACATAAAAATATACAGAGATGGACAGAGGCAGACATGCGCTTTGGGGAAGTTTTGGATTGCACGGGATTAAAGGAGTGTAATAACATTATTATTATCTCTGCATAGGAAAAGTACCTTGAGCACATACAAGGGCCGCTTTTCATAAGACTCTCCAATCTGGAGTTTGCTCACAAGACCGTGGTACTCAGCTGCAAGATCATCCATTGCTTTGTAAATCTAAAATGGAAAGTAACAGTAAAGTAATCAAGAGAGTTGTATTGTACGGATGCCTCTTAAAATACTTTTTCACCTTTGGCCTTCATCATTCAGGCCAGCTTCCAGTCTCATGCCCCTGACTTCAGTGCAGCCAGTGCTGCTGCTCATCCCTACATCCAACAAAACAATGCCACGTCCTCAAACTCTGTTTACTTCAGGTACTAGTTCAAAATTGCTCTTCCCATTTTTTAGAACTTCCTGATGATGCAAGAGCTTTGTCTCCACTGCACTTGCTGCTTTCTGCCTCTGGATATTTCTCCATTCACTTTCCACTCTCTTCTGGAAACACCTCTCCTGTTCCTTATATGGCTGCATTTTTTCTTTCCTTTTGTTGATTGTCTATCATCTTTGATGCCAAAATTTTCTAATTCTTCAGAGCATTTAGAGATATAGTTTATCTTGGATAATCCACATAAAAAGCACTTTGCTCTGTGTACTTTTGAGAAGGGGATCCCCTCATTATCAACTCTTTTGCTTTTCCACTTCTGCCCTCCAAAGCTCTGTTTCACAAGAGGCATCCTCCTTAGTTGAGAAAGACTAGGATCAGCTCCTCCAGAGCTCAACAGCGTCACTCTTTGTTGGCCAGAGTGAGGTTCCTGCATGGTACTGTATGGTGTCACGTGTCCCAAGCCAAAGGCGTAAGCCTTCGTTCCTGGGGTAGCATGCCAGCTCTAGATCGATCATTAAAGCAATTTAAGTCAGTGTCACAGAAGAAAACTGTACGAAGTCATTTTTCTCACGCACTTAGTGGGTCTAATGCTAATCTCAGTCATGCCAAGATAAAGCTGCAGTTATTCTACAAATCATTGGAGCTACACTGGTGAAAAAACAGCTCAAGTGAGATCAAAATGAACCCCTTTGTAACTGGAAGAGAATGTATACCTAGAGTTCAAACTGTATAAAATAAGGCTGTGTTATATGCCACTTAATAGCTGTCTATCACAAAACAAATCTAATACAGGAGCCCACTTTTGCATACTGAAGCCACACAGTAACTGCAGCAACAGGTTAGGCCACATTTACCCAGGAATCCAGGTTCCTGCAGCACCAGAAGAGAGCACTTAATGGGATTAGTCCTAGCCTAATAGTGTAGGAGCCCGGGTCATAAAAGAGATCCTGCAAACCTGAATTAAGATGCACTGATAGAAATAAGTGGAAACCGGAGGCTGGAATATCAAGGGTTCTTCAGGTCAGCAATGAGGATTACTGGCAGAGGTTGTGAAGCAGATAAAACCTGTCTGAGTGGAATAGCTGGCAAAAGGGGGAGAGAATACACGCT
>NW_005842533.1:226522-241554 GCF_000455745.1 Alligator sinensis
GAACTTGAACTACTTACGGATTCTAAGGAATGATAAGCTCCATAGTTGAAATTACTGTTACTACGTTCCCTTCGTTGGTTGGAGATCATCTCTTGCTTTTCTTCATTTAGTATAACCTAAAACAAACCATCCAAGTTTAGGGAAAAAGCTGGGGGTTTTGGCAGGAATATAATCAAGTGTCAACCTTGGGACATTCCACAAAACCTCTTATCGACAATCCCAGGTACTACCCACAACTGCAGAATAGCTGTTTCTGCTGAATTCATCTATAAAATAGATAACATCACTGGTATTTAAATCACAAGTTTAGGTTTTAGACCCACATTCACGATGAATGAAGTTAGTGTTGGCAGGTCTGGAAAAGGAGCATGTTGCTACCGCAGAGAGTTAATAGCTAGTTAGGTCTTAGGTTGGAACTGCTCCTTTAAGAGTTAGGGTTGTCAGCCCTCCAGGATTGCCCTGCAGTCTCCAAGACTTAGATATAAATCTCCGGGAGATTGCTGAGGGTCACCCAGGAGATAAATGATAGGGCATTCGTTAAAATAAACATTAAATGTTATACAGTAGTCATGGGGATTTTAAAATGTAATAATAATATACATTTGCCTTCCTGACATAAAGTCGGCGCACCATAATTGGTATACCCAAGCACGTGGGCACGTTCACATCGTGTGTTGCGGCCACATTGGCGTTCTGGAAACCTCCCAGAATAGATCCAGAGTTGGCAATCCTATTACAGGTCTCTCAGTTCTGTCCCCAATGGAGAGATTTTTTTTCACATGCTGCTGTTGGGCTGTCATGGTTTGACAGGTGCCAACATCATTCTTAAGAAAACTGGTTAAGTTATGAATAACCTAGTGCATAGTCTACAAAGAACAGGAAAGGGACAGCTGTCCGTATGAAGGTAAGAACTTTGACCAGATCCTGCAGTACAGAGAGCTACAGGTTGTGAGATCAGGAGTTGTTTTTCACAAGATTTCAGGATAAATCATGCATCAATGAAGTTTTTCTACCTGCACATCTTCAATCAGAATAGAGTACTTGATATCGTGGTACCCCAGGAAGGCTCTGACTGCTTGGAGGCTGCCAAAGGGGACTCGGATATCCACAGGAAGTGCTGGGTTCGAGGGGTGCAGCCAGAAATCAAGCTGAAGAGAATAAAAAACAGTCAGGCAGTCATTTTTCTTAAATATTTCTTAAAGCCTTCAAGACAGACAAGGTTCTTCGGGTAAATCTGATCTCTTTTATTAGACCAACTCAAATAGTTGGAAAAATTCTTCTTTGCAAGCTTTAGGGAACAAAAACCCTTTGTCAGGTTGATGAAGAGTGTTTGCATCTGAAAGCTTGCAAAGAATTTTTTTTCCAACTATTTGAACTGGTCTAATAAAATATATTGGATTTACCCAAAGAAACTTGCCTGCCCATGTCCTTAGACCAACACGGCTACAACCTATACCCCTTAAAGCCTTGAATGCATTTAACTCTTAGTTAGCTTGTATCATTTCACATTTACAGCATAATTCATTATCTGCCTCTCAAATGATTATATAAATAATAGTTCATTTGGCCTCACAACACCCTTGTTACAGGTTAATGTTGTTGTCTTCATGTCACATGGAGAAGAAAGCTTCAAAGAGAAATTAAAGCCAGCATTTTAATTAACTTCCAGCGCATATAACAAATATTTAATCCCAAATCTATTATGACTACTCTATTTTCTCCTTCCCAGCACCAGCTTTAAAAAAGCTCCATATATACTATGCGACACGAAACACCTTACTTTTGCTTCTTTTACATTCCTGCATGCTTTATTTTGCATATATACTATGCCAATTAATGCACTAGACTGAGTTTAAATAAATAATGGTGATAATTTGTCAATGGTGATGAAATCTATAAACCTTATTATTTTATGCTGGACTTGCTTTTTTTCAAAACACAAAAAAGATAACTAATTCAATCTCATGACACCACTAAGAGACAAAGAAATTATTATTACTCTCATTTAAAAATGAGGGAACTGAAGCATAGGGGCTTAAAGTGACTTGCTTAAGGTTAGGAGAGATGCGACATAGTCCTATTCCTGGTTCCCAAGCAGGTGCGATGAGGTCTACATTGAACCTCTTCTAGTTCAATACTTATTACTTTTTTTTTTTTTTTGGCAATGCAGCCCATATTATGGTATGCCCTTTCCAAACCTAAAAGGAAGCACAGTCATGCTCTGCAGAACATGTTTTGTAACATTAAAAATGCCTGGGGCAGATCTAATGACACACCTGAAGATGTTCCAGTGTTTCTAGCAGCTGTAACTTGTCAATCTGGTCATCACTGCTTGCCCTAATTCGAAGAACCTGGTCTCTATTTAAAAAACAAACAAACAAAAAAACCCACCGTAGTCATAGTTTATGGGAAACAGACATAATTTAACTAACTTGATATCATTCTTTATGAGATTATATGGCAAAAGCATTGATATGCCTCGCTACCCTAAAAGCAACCAGGACTTATGGTAGAGGTGATATCTTTTATTAGACCAAATAGATTTTTGCAACAAAAAAACATCTTTAATTGCAAGCTTTTTTTTTTTTTTTTTTGCAAAAATTGAGTTGGTCTAATAAAAGATATCACCTCTACCACAAGTCCTGGTTGCTTTTTTCCTCTAGACTACTATGGCTGCAACCTGGATACCTAGCTTTTTAAAAGACATTTGACAGTACCACACAATAGCTTGATTTAAAAAACTACAAAACTGACATGACCCCTCTTAAATGGATTAAAAAGGAGGCAACTAATAGGCCTCTTAATTGTAAAGGAGGAATTGTCATTGGACAGGTGTGTTTTTAGTGATGTTCTTCAGGAATCAATTTTTTGGCTCTCCGCTATTTACAATTTTTATCAATGACCTGAAAGCAAGTATTAAATAATTCCTGATAAAATTCACAGATGAAACAAGCACAGGGAAGAGTATTAGATTAAGAAGAAAGCAAATCACTGAAATAGAGTGGTCTGAATTATCTGATACGTTTGGCACACGCAAACAAGATATTTTTCAATGTAGAAAAATGTACGATGAATCACAATAGAAATAGAAAATGTCAGCCATACTTACAGGATAAGGAACTCGGTCCTGGAAAGCAGCAGCCTTCAGAAAAACTGAAGGATCAGTATGAAAGTGAGCTCCAAGCATACTGCTATAGCCTTATTTCTGATTTGATAGCTATTGGAACAATTTACCAAGGGCTGTGATGGATTCACCACCCCTGGAAATGTTTCTATCCAGATCAGATTTTTATCAAAAGGCATAATCCAGTTTAATCACAGCTACTGGATATGAAGCAGGAATCAATTCAAGGAAGTCCCGTGGGCTGTGCTATGCAGAAGCCAGACTTGAGCTCTTCTGACCTTAAAAATCTATTAAAATCAGCTCTCAGGTATGCTGCTACATATATTGTAGTCCTTTATTATTTTGAGGGAGGTATTTGTTATATGTGGAGGTTTGTTCACTGGCCTCTGGTGTCTATGTCCCACATCCTAGTGAACAAATACCACATTTTTCACCATATTCTATTCAGGTTCCTATGTACTCAGTGAGATTTCAGAGCAATACACCTGGAGAAGATACATTTTAATTTACATTTTAATTTATTCACACATTTTCTATGTGAATACATATGTTAAACTTAGTTTCATGAGATTATTGTCGTTGCTGCCCTCACTGGGTATTATCGATGTGTTGTCAGGGCTGAAATTTCAGGGACTGCTGTACTGGCAAAAAGTCACGGCCAGGAGATCCCAACACCAGTCTTGTCTTAAAGAATGACCACAGGCTCAGTTTGGTGGCAAAGGCACAGCCCTAATACACTTGTGATCTGACACACTGCGTGTATGCCCGTGACAAGGTATTGGCACATCACCATGTAGGCTTTCCTAGGCCAGTGCAAAGTTCCCATAATTTCTAATGATCCTTTTATACAGTGATCAAAACAAATGACATATTACATTCCACTAATATCTTGAATATCTTGAACCGCTTTGTACCATGGGCTTGTTCAACATCCAGACCTCGTGTTCCTGTTTCAGGTTTATCATCCCAGTACTGGACTATTCTATACCTTGTACAGCCATCTCCTCCTCATCCCCCGACAGGGTGCACATCTGGCCCACATGCCAAATTTTGCTTATGTGAGGAGTTCAGGCATTAGTCAGGTCCACTGATCAGGCCTACTCTGGCCAAAGTCCTTAGCAGAGCCTTTGTGTCAGCAATATGCATACTGATGATCAATGTTTCACTGAAGCCTACAGAGATATTTTCAATACAAATTGCTTAGTACATTCCTAAAAAAAGATTAAAGATTTATACAAAAAAAAGATTCTTCAATGAAACTAGCGAGAAAAAAAATGAACAGGTTATGCAATCTTCATGCTTGAAAAATGTGGCTAAATCTGAATTTTGCAAAGGTCTGGGACTGAAAGGAACAGGCAGGTAGCAGACTGAGTGCAAACACAGACTGGTTTTTGTTAAAAGTTTTGCTCAAAGATCACAAACCTTCAGCTCAATCCTGGGGGCAAGTCTGAGTGAACTTGCAGACAGATCATAATTTTATGTTAAAACGACATGAAACTTGGTAGATTCACTTGAGTTTCACTTTTTTTCTCTGCCTTACTAGAATTTCAACCCCCACTCCCTTCCCCCCTCCCCTCCAAATAACCAAAACTCAAGGGGCTGTGAATAAGAGATGGTCCTGGATCAATAAACTGAACCTTAACACCCCTGTGCACTGAAATGAAATTCTAATTGCTTCATTGGAAATTGCTTCTGTTTCTAGAAAGAACTAGGTCAAATACACAGAACTGAACATTATGCGTTGTTGTGTTGTTCAGATCCAGGTCCAGATCCAGCCTTTTGAGGCTTATCCCTCCATGCAGTAAGGTAAAGCAAAAGCCTTAGCAAGCTTGAAAGTTCAGGAAATTTGGATCCGTACCCAAACTCTATAGACTAGACCCATCTCGCTTGTGAACTCTGATCAAAACAAAATAAAAGCTTTCTTTCAGACTCTTGAACACCAAAACCATCATGTTTTCTAGCGTGTATCTAAATACATTATATGGCTTTTAGTCCTTTTGAAAAACTGGGGGCATGTCCACACATTCATGAATGCACATTAGCTACTGTGCATTAAGTTTAGCACCTTTACTATGAGGTACTACATAAAGGTAGTTTAGCACCTCTACTATGAGGTACTACATAAAAGTGCATTAACCTGTGCTCATGCACAGTAGCAAAGGCGAATGAGTTTTTTGTGACATTTAATGCTCAGTAGACTAATTCTACTGTGCATTAGCATGGTTTCTGCTGTGACATTAATGCGCAATAGAATAGTCCATTGTGCATTAAGGTATCTCATGTAGATGTGCCCTGGGTGTCACAACTGTTTCATGATCCCAGTGGAAGTGTTTACATGTTGCTGTACAGCAACATAGTGATGTGCTACATCGCCATATGGCGTGCTACAGTGACATAGCAATCACGTGAGTCTACACATGATCGCCAGCTATGTCACCGTTGTGGTAACGTAGCTGGTAAATCTAACTGTGTGCCACCCATACACTGCAATACGGGCGGCTACTGCACCATGTTTTAGTACTTCCCCCAAGAGAGTACTAACACAGCACAGTACAAACATCGCCATACAGCGATGTGTAGACATGCCCTCGGAGTAAAAGGTGAGGTGCGCAGGAAGGACGGAGATGATATTTTGCAAAAGCTGATCAATAGTGAAAAGCAAAGCATGTGCCTTAAACTGACTGCATTAACTAAGAGTCTGGAACAAGGAAAAAATTCTGAAAAACATGTCCTCTGAAACAGAGATCTTCTACTAAAATATAACTCACCCAGAAAATGTTTCCATGCACCAGGCAGCCCCAAGGAGGGCGCTGACGAACAACAGCAGCCTCATGTTAGAAGGACTAACCAGAAACAGGAGATTGGTGGTCTAGAAAGCTTGTATTTATATGGGCTTCTCTTCCCGGAAAGTGATATCTGAATCCCCATATGAATAAATTCCCACATATATCATAACTCTCAAGGTCATGCACAGATAGGGACTTAATTTCTCCTCTCAGGATATTTACCATTCTGTCACGCTGAGCTAAAGTGACCCCAGTGGACGCCCACAAAGGTCCCTCCTCCCCAAGAAGAGATTCACATTGGCAGAAGGAGATTTCCACGAATGAAGCTGAGAGCAGCTTAACTCCTATTGGAGATACACAGGAGCTCCACCAGCAGGCTCGGCAAGAACTGCTCACTTCTGGCATTGTATTGGTATCTAACAGCCCACTAGGGCGGCTTTTTAACAGTATAAACTGTTCAATTTGCCCAGGCCCCCCACCCCCTTTCCATTGCCGTAATGTTTAATGGGGTTGTCCAATGAAGAATAGGAGTCTTAACCTCTGTGCAAGGTCCCCAAAAGTCAAATTCCACTGCCCTGGTCCTCTATCAGTGACAGAGGTTGCAGCCAACGTGTCCCACTTTACTCAGGTACATCAGCAGAGCCTCTGCCATCACCTTTGCTCCACAATTAATATGTCCCACTGTATTTAAGGTGGAGGAACTCTGTTCTGCCCACTGTGGAAAGAGATGTATTTAACCAAGCCATGCCTAGTAAAGCCATTTATATTTTTAAATAAATGCCCTTACACATACATCAGTCAGTATATTGTGCTGGGCACATTTATTGTCTGTAGTCAAGTTTTATTGAAATGACTCCCTCAGTGTTGTGCTTTCACCTAGATTCTGTCCCTCTAATGGATTCAATCAAGTAAGGGCCCAAATAAAACTCAGAAATTAAGCATATCATGTGCTAATTCCCCAGCAGCAGTTCTCTTCTCGTGGGTTACCCTTCCCAGGAAGAGATGAGACAGGATGGAAGAAATGTTGGGACAGCCATTGCCTTGTCCTCTTGGCTTTGCAGTGAAGACAGGGCTGTTCCCTGATCCAGGGGTCCCCCACATTCCTTTGCTTCTGCCCTGCCTTTTTCTGCCAACGGCTGTCGGTGCTGGGGATGTTTTCCGTCTCGCTCTCCTTCCATGAGGATGCACCTGAGTTCCAGTCCTCGCTGTCTGTGTCCGAGGAGTGGCTGTCAGGGATGTTCAGCTGGCTGAGCTTTGTGAAAAACCTCTCCGGCCTCCCTTCTAAGGGGTACCCGGCTGTAGGTACCTCTGAAAACAGGACAGGCTTTTTGTTCTTCCAGCTGAAAAACTTGCTGACAAAGTCCCAGAGGCTGAACTTGCAGTGACGCATACAGCTGGATTCCCTGGGAACTAACGCGAGACAGAAAAAAACAGCTTAACTGCACTGTAACCATCATTGACCCTTACTTGTAATGTCTTCAGTTTTCCTACCTTTGAAGGCATAGAGAAGCATGGGGGAAGGCAAAACTGATGTAAAAATATGTCCTCAGAGACAACAGTAGGTACACTGGGTGAGAACAACATCCCGATAGCTCAGAACACATTAGAGAGTGCTTCCCTTGAGAAGCCTTGAGATCTAATCCTAATTTGTCCTGCTTTGCTTTGAAGTCACTGCTTTCTGTGATGGGTCCTCAGGCAGCTTCAAATAGGTCTTCTCCCATTGATACGACCCAATGCTACCCATCACTTTCACACTAAAAGGAAGGCGAAGGTATGGATGGATCCTGTCTGTATTGATGTGCAACAATTGCCCCATTGGTATGAACCATCTCCTTCAAACCCCTACGCCACAATTTATAAGAGTACAGCAAAGACACACAATGCAACACACAGACTACACATTGATGGCCCTGGACTTTATAGATTTTGGGGGCTAAACCCATGCTGTTCTATGGGAAGCAAACTCTCCTCCTCTTCTTTTTGAAAGAGTCAGGCATCATGAACTTCCGGTAGAGAGCGGACAACATCACAAGAGAATCTGCAGTTTTCAGTGTGGAAAATAACCCAGGTAGAGAGGACAATTTGGCCTAGAGTTTATATCCTTCAAAGTTTTTCTACTGAATTGTTAAAATGATTAACCCTCCTCTTGCTTTATTGCTTTATGACACACAAAAAATAAGAGCAGTGCTGCAGCTCCCTTCATCATTTGTGGTATACATCTTGAGGATTCAGATTGCCAACCTGTGCTGGCAGACATCAACTAGTCTCAGGGCAGGCCGGCCAGGGGCCGCTTGTTCTGTATTAGTAAAGATGATGCACATGAGTCCAGGGGAAGAAGGAAGGACACAGAGTCCACACACAATCCTCACTGTGGCAAAATGGCAGAAGAGAGGTGTCTCAAATGAGAACCACGAAGAAGCAGCATTGCCGTGTAAAAAGTAAAGCTTTGTATGCATCTTGCAAACCAAATTTAAATAGTTTGTCGCATCTTTCGGAGCCCCTTCTCTATCTGCAGACAGCCTGGAGGTGTATAACCCAATACAGTCAATGGTATCTGCAGGTAAATTTGGCAAGTCCTGTATGAGCGAATTGGTGTCTAACCCAGAGGAAGGTATTGTGGAAGCTATAGGATGACCAACAAGCCATCTGTGAGAAAACAACGAGTCCTACGCAAGCAGTCTCGTGTAGTCTAATTCTCTTTTCCAGGAATGAGACTAGTACATTCATATAACCCCTGCTTTAAGATTATTTAAGTTCCTGTAACCACAATTGCTTTACATTGACCTTCCTTTTCTTATCATTGTTGCTCTTATTTGGACTCTTTCTGTTTTATCACAACTTTTCAATAGTGAGATGTCCACATCTGCATGCACTGAGGAAAATTCTCCTCTTATCATGCCACTGAAAATGAGGGGTATTACTTTTGGGGTTTAAATGAGAGAGTTTCACCTATTATTTCAAGTGGGGCCTCAGTGATGCAGCATACATTACTCTCTAAAGATTAAAAGCACCTCTCTAGAGATCACATTTACTTCTTAAGCATTAGTCCCCTTGTTTCAAACACTTTTGGAAGCTTTGTAGAATGCGTATTTACCATCTGGGTTGCTAGTCCACTTGTCAGAAGGCAGTTCTTCATCTTCATTTCTCTCGCTAATCTGTTTCAGGAAAACATGAATAAATGTCATGGATTTATAAATGGTGCCTACTTGGTAGATAATGTATAACGCCGTTTCTAAAAATATTTGCAAGCTAGTGACAAGTACCATCCTGATTGCCCACGGGATTGAATTCTACTGTCCATAGAATAGGTTAGCTCTGGCAGCAGTGGCACAAAAAACATTGCCTGATGGCTGTACCTCAATTGTGCCTGCCATGGCTGTTCCTCTATGACACACTGTGGGATTTGCCCTCTTGGAGAGGCACGAAAGGTTCCTGGGGGAGAGGGGGTGCAAGGAAGGGCAATATGAGCAGTGTGATTGTTGTGTGTGCACAAAAGCATCAAATGAAATTTAGCAGCTGGGGCACGGGGCACAAGAGCATGTAGGTTTACTATGGTGGGATATAAATCCAAAAAGTTGGGGAAACGCTGCTCTAGAAGAAACTTGCCAGTAATAGGAAGAGAATTAAAAGGTTCTTTTCAGCTGAGACTTCCAATAAGAGGAATAATGAGCGCTCTGATCCTGTGAAACCCCAAACTCATTTTGTGCGGGCTAGCAGATAATTTATGTTTTTTGTTACAAAGCTGAGATAGACCCGAATCAGGTACGCAGGTGAAGGGCTGTCTCTCACTAATTCCTGGAGCCATCCAATTAAACTCCCCACTGTCACAACTCAATTTATTATTGGCTACCAATGATTAACTAATAATGATATAAACACATTAATTTTATAAGAAAAAATAAGAGCATTTCAGCTATCCCTGATGCAGCTTTTATATATGTGTCCATTCTTTTTAGTGGCTTGTTGCAATGCCATTAGTATGGAATGAGTAAAGATTTTGTCTATGATGTATAAAAATCAGCAGCAGCACGTTGGGACTGGGATTCTCATTCTGATCTCCCTTCACAGCATGTGATAGGTGCTAGTCCTATACCACTGTATCAACAATAATAATATCTACTTAAAATTATTAGCTCTTTGGGCCTGGATAATCTCTTTGTGATCTGCGAGCATATGACCTTCAAAGGAGTCCTGATCCCTGGCTCAAGCCTATAGGAGTTTGCACAATAAAAATAGTTAATAGAATAATAACCTTACCCAAATATAAACACGGTAGATGAGAGTGATAACCACAATCCCAATGCAATAGGAAAGCAGGATTTGCCCTACATCTCCATAAAAGCCGTCAGCATCCTCGTCATGCTCCTTGTAATCTTGTTCTTGGTTGGGGTTGGCATCTAGAGGGCTTTTATGTAAATAAAGCCACGAAAAAGAAAGAAATGAAAATCCCATTCAGTTTAGTTGATTAAAGCAGAGGACAGTAGTGTTCCTTCTCATAGGACATGGGATTAAGGAGGTTAAGATGCAACGTAGTGCCTTGGTAACCTATTGTTGACACTGACTCGTCTTGGAAGCTGTAACAGGAAATGGTCAGAATACGTTAATGACATCATCCTCAGAACCATGGTAACATGGATGGCTGGTCTAAGCACAAAGAAAGCTTGCTGGACAATCTTGTGAAATTGCATGTTTCCCATACTTTACGTTTAGGTCTTTTTGGCCTGGACTGTATTAGGCTGAGCGCTCTCAGTTCCTTCTGGGGGCCCTGGGAGCACAAAGTGCTTATTCAGCATCTTATAAGACTGGACCCATCATTTCCCAGGCAAATTCTTTTTTCCATGTTGTGCTTCTGTTGCTTTAGTTGTAACGGTTGAGAAAGGGCCAAAAGGGCCAAAAGTTGTAATGGTTGGGAAAGGGCCAAAAGAGCCAAAACAACTGAAAATTTCTGATTACACAAGATACTGCCCAGTGAGCTGGTTTTACAGTTCTAGCCTTTGCCCCACCACCTCTTCTCCTTCTTTCCTTATTTTGGGCTATGGTGTCTTCTTACTATGTGCCTACTGTGGCCAGCCTTTTGTAAAGGCTCAGTTCAATGAACAGCTTCCTCCAGGTGCAATTTTGCTGCTGTCTTTACCCGCATCTCAAGCAAACTGAGGAAAAGGACACTCAATAAATAAGCAGGAAGTAAGGGAAAAATTGAGCATGGTTCCATTCCATAATACTCCAGATAAATCAGTTAATCCAATGATATTCACTCTGCTATGCAGCTGCTGCTCCTTTCTTTAGTTAACGTCCTTTCTTTAGTAAGCTAGCACAGCTGTCACTGCACAGTATGTGTACTCTGGCCAGGTGCTGTTCTGGATCCCTCTGCTCAGCTCCTCTGTAAGTTGTAGTCTTAGTCTTCCAGTTCTTAACCTGCATTTCTCACCTTAAAAATACTGCATTGTGTCAAGATATCACAATATCACTGTTAGGATAATACAACATTGTCAAAGCAGCACAATGTTGAACCAATGCATCATCAGGTCCCATTAGTGCCTCACTCTGCTGCATGGAAAGTCATGTCGTTTTAATAGCACCATACTGTACCATCAATACATCACCCGTTCATCCTGTCATATGGGAACATCCTTATATCATAGGGAATGATGATGCTATAAACTTATATAACTTTATCCTTGTATCAGTGCTTCAGTTCAAAACATGAAGTTGCACCAATGTAAAACAGCATCGAGTGTCTCTTCTTAGACCAACATGGCTACAACCAAAAACCCAGCACCAGTGGAGTTGCAATTCTGCATGGCCAAAATGGCATGGATTCAGATGACTGTGCTATTGTGTATTGTCCATGCCCTGTACCGAAATGGTGTTGGTATCACTGCTGGGTGGAAACAAGCATGCTACAAGCCAATGAGTAATACTCGATTTGTTATATTCAAGGCCTAACTTACAATCCAGCAAACTCAAGAGGGCTAACGTATATATATATATATAAAGGGCTTAGTCCATCTGTCTGTGTCTTCCTGTTCATAACGCTCTTTAAATGTGAATAGCTTGAAAACTGAGAGAGAGAGAACATTTGTGTCTTCAGAAAATTTCTTTGCTAAACCTTAGCATTTGTTTAGTGACCATGTCAGGACGATCCCAACTTCCAGAATTGGGAAAAAAGTCAGGGGCCAGGGCTGTTTCTACTGAGCTCCTCCTGGGAGGGTGCCAGGAGCCTGGCAAGGTAGGGACAGCAGAGGAAGGGGCCAGCTGAGGAAAAGCGGGAGCCGGGCAGAGGTGCAAAGCAGTGGGCAAGCAGCAGCAGCCCTGTCCTGAGCCCCAAGCAGGGAAGGAGGCACCCGGGGGCAGCATGGAGCCAGCACCAGGGCGTGGGCAGCTCTTGCGAGGCGCAAAACTCACCTGCCCTTGCCCTTGCCCTTGCCCAGCAAAGAGGTGCTCAAGCGGTGGCAGCATAAGTGAGTACACCTCCAGCAAGTGCAGGAAGGGATTGGTATCTTCAAATGTTCAGCCTATTTTATTTAAGTTTTATAAATATTTAATTTATTTAATAAATATAAAAAGTAAAATCTGTGTTTTTATTTGAAATCCATCCGTCATTCTCGATGGGCAATTCACCGGTACATCAAAAACGGTTAAAGTCAGATAAGACAAAAGCAAATTAGTTACTTTTGAGATACAGGTGTCATAACCAATATTTTACTTCCTGTCTGAGACTTCCACTTGTTCCTATTTTTACTTTCCTTTATAATCTGATTTACATGTGAGCAACCCCTTCTCTTTGAGAGCTTTCTGCACTGTTCTGCATCATACAGCACTGAAACAATACACAACCCATGGCACCTAGAGGTGCAAGGATAACATAAATATCACTTCTCAACAGGTGTATGGTCTGCTGCTTTGTGGCATGGTCACACTGGAGCTCTGCTGTATTCCTGATATCCGGCCAACCGGTCACGCTATGGCATAACAACATCAACAACATATCGCTAACTTCACAACGGTGCGTCACTTCATGGTGCGGGGGATGACGTGGTGGTGTTGTTCCAATGTATCATTAACATTATATTATATACATATATAATGTAATAATGTAGAATGTATGTATCATGTATAATGTCCACTGATGGGACCTGATGATGCATTAAACTAACATAATGTATTAACATTATATACTGACTGGAACATCGATCAATATACAGACAGTCCTCGACTTACAACGTTTCGCACTTACAACGTTTATAAATTGACACTGTTTCAACTTTCTGACATCGGTTTCGACTTTACAATGCTTGATCCGACGCCACGCCACGTCAGCGAACAAGTTCGCTGCGTCGCCCATCTCCCTGGAGAACATCTGTCCAAACTTCCTTGGACGCTTTCTTTAAGAAAGCGGATGAGACTCCAGAGAAGACTCCAGCCAAGAAAAGTCCAGCCAAGAACCCTTCAAAAAGTCCAGCCAAGTCACCTCAAAGAAGTCTTTCCAAATCAATATGATTGCTATTTACAATACAAATATATGAATGTAGCTATATTACTCCTCTATAATTGATTGAATACAAAATTCCTGGTTATTTCTGGTGAAAATAGGGTACCGGGGCTTGGTTCAGGAACCAATCCCCCGTTTATAACATTGTTTCCTATGGGAAAATTGGTTCCGAGTTGCAACGCTTCAACTGAAGACGCCGTTTTCAGGAACCGATTGCGTCGTAAGTCCGAGGACTGCCTGTCTACTGCTCCCAAAGACTTGGCCAAAGCATTGGTCAGAGCAGGCCTGCCCTGCAAACCTGACCGATGCTGAACTCCTTACGTGTAGCAAAACTCGGCACGTGGGCCGCGTGGGCGTTCCTGCCGGAAGATGGAAGGGGGAGCTGGCCGTACAAGGTGTAGGATAGTCCCGTTTCAGGACAATAAGGCTGAAACGGAAATGCCCAGATCAGGACGGGAAACAAGCCCGTTGTACGGGACACTTTGAGACGTTCAAGATCCAGATGGACGGCGATAGGGAAGGTGTTTCGATCGCTGTGTCGAAGGAGGGCTGGGAACTGCGTGGTATTGTGCTGACCGCCTCGTCACAGGTACGCCAGGCCCGATGGACTTCTTTGGCCAAAACGTATTAGAGTTGCGCTCGTGGACATCAAACCTGGCCGAATCTTTGCCCGCGGTTAAGACGAGATTGGTGGTGGGATCTTGTGGCCGCGACGTTCGCTGGCACGGCCGTTCCTGAGACTTCAACGCTGGCAGCACATCAACCGCGTGTGAGGAGGACGACAGCGACGAGGACACTGATAACACCCGGCGACACGGGTTAACGCAAGTCCTTCGTCAATGCGACTTGCCGTGCGAGGGGCGGTAATATCACAGCCTCCGACCATGCTACGTCGCCGGCACGGCCGTTCCTGAGACTTCAACGCTGGCAGCACATCAACCGCGTGTGAGGAGGACGACAGCGACGAGGACACTGATAACACCTGGCGACACGGGGTAACGTGTCCCCACGCCGGCGCGTCCTTCGTCAATGCGACTTGCCGTGCAAGGGGCGGTAATATCACAGCCTCCGACCATGCTACGTGGCGGGGGGGCCTCTCAGGGACCGATAACAGCACGCCGATACGTTGGCCCGTGACATGATTACGTCCTAGGGAGGCGGTCACGGATGTCACGTTGACGTATGGCACGGTGACATCACAGTCCGCGCCACGTTGCTGATGTCATGTCGACGCATCCCCACATTGTGCTGGGCCGATGCAACGAGGCCGTTTCCCTACCACGTTGGCGTGACCATGTGCCACGGGAACGTCGCCGCTCCTCCCTGACACGTCCCTCCCGTTGTGTGCCCACAGCAGTACAGCTGTGACCACGCCACTGACGTCACGTTGACGTCATCGCAACGACAGCTGTGTCCCTGAGGGAAAGCCGCCCCGCCCACCCAACTCTCCTCTCGCCCATTCTCCCGTCAAAACGGCCAGGGGTGACGGGAGAGGGCGGAGACCAACGGCTTCCGCGTGACCTCATCGCCCGCAGCCCCGCTCCCGTCTCTATAGCTGCCAAGCCCCGCCTCCCCGCTAGGCGTGATCGTCACTTCCGGGAGGCGCGAAAGTTCGCGCAGGCGCTGTGGC
>NW_005842533.1:241564-247569 GCF_000455745.1 Alligator sinensis
GGCGCCTCACGTGGGCGGGGTGAGTGTTGGGGGGCTTCTGTCTGCCCCCTCCCCTCCCCCGGCTGGGGGGACCGTACCACTGTGGGGGCTGGGGCTGCGTGGGCCGTACCGCTAGTGGGCACTCGGGGTGGATGAGCCGTACCACTGGGGGAGCTGGGGCTGGATGGGCTGTACCAATAGTGGGGGCTGGGGCTGGGTGGGCCGTACCATTGGAGGGTCTGGCTCCCTCTGTGGGGGCTGGTTGGGCTGTACCAACGAGGGGTCTGGCTCTCTGGGTGGATGGGCCATACCAATGGGGGGGCACCCTCTGGGGGTGGATGGGCCGTACCAATGGGGGAGTCTGGCTCTCTCTGGGGGTGGATGGGCCATACCAATGGGGGGTCTGGCTCCCTCTTGGGGGCTGGATGAGCCGTACCAATGCGGGGTCTGGTTCCCTCTGAGGCCAGTTGGGTGCTACCATAGCCCCCTCTCTTGGGGGTGTCCCCTGCTTTGCTTGGCGGCAGCTCACCCACAGGGCTGGGGGCTCCGAGTGCGAGTCCTGCCGGCAGGAGGCTCGGCCCCCCACGCCCCCCTTAGCGATGCATGCAGCCCCCGTGCCCCGTTCGGACGCCGGGTCTGCACTGTCTGCCCTTTAGAAGAGCAGGAGCGATCCTGGGCTCGCACTCAGTGACACCGCCCGTCTGACGAGCTCCCTGGCCACAGAAAGCAGGAGACGGGGTCAGAGGAGGCTGGGGCTGCCATGCTAGGGTCCGGACTGCCCACGAAGTGCCCAGAAGATACCGAAAGTACTAAAAAAAAGATCACCCCAATGCTGTGCGATGCTAGCATCCGGGGGCTTCGCAGCTGAGCTGCGACTAGCACGATTCTGCGCGGCGGGCAGGCGCGCGCGCTCCCCGAGTCTTCTCCACCTCGGTGTAGGAGCCCGGCAAGCGTTTCGGGAGATGATGGTGGAGGAAGGGTGGTGACGGGGGTAGCGACGATGACAATAATACTTGGAATAGAGAAATCCCATCCTTTGAAAAGGAGAAAACTATTATCGTCATAAACGCTATGAGCTACAGCTCAAGCTTTTGAGGGTATTGCAGGGATTTTAGGAGCGAAGTCTGCATTACAAACGTTTGCGTCCATTAAAGGGAAAGGGAATGCTTTGTGCAGGAAGACTGCAGGGTCCTGCCAGGTCTCTCCTTTCTGTGACTCCCCAGGGGCTAGAGAATATAAAATCCTTGTCTTTCCCTCATGAAAGGATGCTGTCATTTGGTCCCCGCTGTCTTTCCTGCCCACGTGCAGGGGGGCTGGACCCGATGATCTGTAAGGTCCTGTCCAGCCCCTAACGACTATGAAACTATCTGTCCAGTGTCCTGAACAGCTGCTTAATTCTTATGACTCCCCCCATCCCCATGCTTTATTCCCTAAAAAACAGGGGAAGAACTTTTTATAAAGCAAGTCTGAAGTGGAAAGCAAATTTGTAGGCATTTGATACCGTGAGTCTCATTCTGCTGTTTTACCCCAGTACAAATGGAGAATGACTGTCTCTTAATTGGGGTGAGATCGAAATCCAGCCCTCCATCCTGTTACGTAGCGTCTTTCCTTACAAGCAGTTGGTGAGAGTAGCACCGTACTGCAGCCATAATGAGTAGGAAATGTTCACGGTAGGGACCACTTCAAAAAGATTTGATATTTTTAGCCCAAAAAGTAGGTACAGAGTTCTGTTTACCAGTTACCGTTTAGAAGGAAAATCCCTAAATGTGATTCACCAAGGCATGTTTTTGTTTAATTGGGTATTGAAGGAGATGCTCTGCATACTTAGCTAAACTCGTGTGGGCTTTCCTTGTGCTTCTCTTACTACAGACGATGAACAACGAACAAAGTCCAGCGACTTCCCTCATTGACAGAACCATCAAGATGAGAAGGGAGACAGAAGCCCGGAAAGTGGTCTTCGCCTGGGGGCTCCTTAATGTATCAGTTGCTGGCATGATTTATACTGAAATGTAAGTTTATTGCAACAGTTAATACAAACAAATAAAGCAGTCACTATGTCTTCCTACATATTTCCATGTGCTTGGGCTCAAAGAAATTTTATCTCAATTGTTTTTTCTCTTTTAGGACTGGAAAACTGATAAGCTCATATTATAACATTACATACTGGCCACTGTGGTATATTGGTAAGGAATTACATTGTGGTTTCTTTCTTGTGTGGGAGAACAGTATCTAAATTGTATTTTCACCCTTTATCTTCAGCTTTCCTGTCTGTATTTGTTGTGGGGGGTTTTTAAGCCAGCTTTTTTGGTTATATAGACACCTGACTGTGATCCACTGTGGACATGGAAAATAATCTGGGGTTCTCTCCCAACTCCTAAATGGTGGCTGACTGGACATGTATCAATTGTCTTTAGTGTGCCATGTAAAAATATGGCAGATTACAGCTGAAAAGGCTAATCTGGTAATTCATATTAAGTTAGATGTGAGGTGAAGCTTTTGTGAAGCAAGAGACTAGAGTTGTGTTGCTGCTATTGTACTATAGGTATGGATAGTATTTCACAAGAGTAGCAAAACAAAGTTTCTGCCTTAAGACAATTAAAATATAAATTAGCCATCCAGAAGGGGAGCAGAGAATCAGATATTAGTGATAGACTATTTAACAAAATGTATGGCTTGAGAAGTATGATACCCAGAATGCACAATAACGCACAGTAATCCACAGATGCATCACAAGCAGGTCCAGGGAGGTGATCCTCCCCATCTATATGACACTGGTCAGGCCGCAGCTGGAGCGCTGCGTCCAGTTCTGGGCGCCGCACTTCAGGAGGGATGTGGACAGCATGGAGAGGGTCCAGAGGAGGCCACCCGCATGGTCAGGGTGCAGCAGGGCAGGCCCTACGAGGAGAGGCTACGGGACCTGAACCTGTTCAGCCTCCACAAGAGGAGGCTGAGAGGGGACCTGGTGGCCATCTGTAAACTGGCCAAGGGAGACCAGCAGGCAGTGCGAGAGTCCCTGTTCCCCCAAGCACTACTGGGAGTAACAAGGCATAATGGCCATAAGCTGACAGACAGCAGATTCAGGCTGGATATCAGGAGGCGCTACTTCACAGTCAGGGCGGCTAGGATCTGGAACCAACTTCCAAGGGAAGTGGTGCTCACTCCTACCCTGGGGGTCTTCAGAAGGAGGCTAGATAGATACCTTGCCAGGGTCATTTGACCCCAGCACTCTTTCCTGCCCACGGCAGGGGGGTCGGACTTGATGATCTACTCAGATCTGCTTCCGACCCTACCAACTATGAAACTTTTGCCATGGTAATGCCCCTAATAATGGAGCTGAAAAATAACATAAAACATTGTCAATAAAATGAGGACATTTTTCATGGACTGCGTTTTCTAAAAGAGAGAACTATTTTTTTTCAAATAATGTTTGTTTTTTTTTAAATGTTGTTCCAGAACTTGCACTTGCATCTCTGTTCAGCTTGAATGCCCTGTTCGATTTCTGGAGGTATTTCAAATACACTGTGGCACCAACCAACTTGGTTATGAGTCCTGGGCAACAAACCCTTCTTGGGCTTCAGAATGCATGTAGGTATAACAGCTATGCTTTGCAATGGTATCTGCAAGTGAGTTTCTTAATGTTAGACCTTCTGAAAAGACTTGATTGTGGATCTCGGCTGACCACGGTCCTCTAAAACAAGCTTCACAAAAACATACGATAGCTAGAAGGGCAAAGCGATGCATTAAATACTCTCTCAAGTGCAGAAGTGCCAAGCTGAAATGCTGTTCTAGCTTCCCTCTCTGTGATGATAATCAGTAAAGTACATTAGGCGAAACAGAATGAAGATTCAAAACGTCAAGAAGTGCTTTGATTAGTTTATAGGTAACTTCAGGGGAAGAAAATACGAGGTACAAATGCTTTCTGTTATCTAGCAGAGAGAGGCCTAGCAAGAGCTAATGACTAGAAATTGAAGCCAGGTAAATTCATACTAGAAATAAGGTACACTTGTAACAATGAGGCTGACCACCCATTGGAACAAACTAGTGAGGGGGAGAGGTGCATCTCCTGATGTCTTGAAATGGATTTCTTTCCAGATTGATATACTTTGTTTGTACACTCAAAATGGGAATAACGGAGTGAATATATGTAGCCTATATTATGCAGAGGTTAGACTAATTGATCGAATGATCTTTATTGCCTTAATGTCTGTTAATTTATATTGGCGTTTCTAATGTCTACAAGCGAATGCATGTATTTCAGTGATTCATAATGTGCCTTCCAACTGGCCAGGGTTTTAGCAACAAACAGGAGGATTATACGTAGGCAGGGTGAAGCAAAAAAGGCAAAAGAAGAGGTGGGTTTGTGTTGGGACATAGACAGGCAATGAAAGATGCTCCAACTTTGTGATAGATGACGTAGGGCAGAGGTTGGCAATCTGTGGCCTGAACTGTCAGGTGATTGTATCTGGCCCACGAAGCCAAGAGGTTGGCAGCAATGTATGGGGAGGTGGCAGCAGTTTGACTGCAGTGTAGGGTGCAGAGGGGAGCAGCAGTGGCTGCCAGCTCAAATGTGGCAGTCTGCCTTTGATCTAGCGCCATTCATTTCATCTGCTGTTCCTAATAGGTTGCTGACCCCTACCCTAGTCTAGGGCATGGTAACAATTTGTGTGAAGCTGGAGGGAGTAGATATAAATCATGGTAACTTGCCAGTAGGTAAAATACCCACTACAGAAGGAAACCTTAATATTAAAGTGTAAAACTGAAAATGTAAAAAGCAGTTCCTTTATAAAATATTTTTGAGTTTCTAAACAAACCTCTAAAATTAGAAGAACCTGATGAGAGAAGTTTAGTTAATGCAGAATGCTGGTTTTCCAGTCTGACTGGAAGGAACTCTTCACATTGAAAGGACTTCATAGTAACAATTAGTATATACAGTTAAAAATAATGTAATTTGTATAACTTCTCTAAACCACAAAGAAAGCATGTTCCACGTGTGTTTGAAACTTTTGGAGGTAGTGCATATAAATATTGTTATTAAGATGTCCTTAAAAAGGAAAATTTCCCGATAGTGAAATGTTCTGCCGTTTCTTTGACAAACATAACCTACAGTAGAGAAGTTTTAATACCAGATGGATTCTAAATTGGATCAGACAAAGTGGAATCTAAAACATCTTTTGCTGCTCATAGGCACAAAACAAGAGTTTTAAAAGAATAGGATTAGAACTGGCAGGTGAGAATGAGCAATACTCCTGTGTTGGCCAAAGCGAAGGACTGATTGTGGTCTCGTTATTTGTGGTGTTATTTATATATTCTGCTGTGTTTATAAAGCGCCTAGAAACCCCAGCTCAAACGGGACACTTGTAGACCTCGACTGTATTCTAACATTCAGTAGCATAGTTCCTGACTTGATTTTCTTTCAGTCTGAACAGATGTGATAAAGAGCAGAAGAGAAGTGTTTTCATCAACATTTTGCAGATAGGGAACTGACTGAGATGAAGTGTTTGCCCAAGGTTTTCTTTTGCAGGGAGTTCTGCAGAGCTTAGCCCAGGTCTCTCTCTACCTGATGTGCGGGCCGGGAGTGACCCGAGCCCTTTTCCGCGCTGCACGCGGGCTGTGGCCAGCAGCCCGGGCACGCCGGGTTGGAGAGGGAAGGCCGTCGAGCTGGAATTAGGCACAAACGCGTATCGGTAGTTTAAAAGATTGTTTACTTACACCGAGATGGCAGTGGTGCAGGCTGGAAAGCTTGCTTGAGTTGCGGTTACAGACAGAAAAGAAAACAAAACTCGAACCTGCAGGGCACGAGGGTACGTCGCAAAGGGTTCCGGCGACGGGAAGATGAAAAATACGAGGGTACGTCGCAAAGGGTTTCAGCGATGGGAAAGTAAACCTGCAGGACTCGAACCCGGGTAGAAGAGCTCTGAGATCGGTCAAGGATTCACACGAAATTTGCTAGGCTCCGTGGGTTCTTCTGTTCACTCACTCACACGAAGTTTGCTAGGCTCCGTGGGTTCGGTTCTCTTGCGCGCGGG
>NW_005842533.1:247653-269238 GCF_000455745.1 Alligator sinensis
CGCTAGCCGCCACGTGTGAATAATTTAGAACTGGCCAATAATGGGACTCAAATTAGCATACACATGGCGGGAACTATTTGCAACGAGCATTTATGTGCTGCAACAAAGAAATGCACCCTGCAAAGAAAGCTTCAAATTGGCAGGAAATTCTCCCTTGCACCGGGGGTTCTCTTTTGCAGCAGAAAACTCCACCGTGCAAGGAAGCTATAATTTAGCGGGGACAATTTAGCAGTGCCGAAGCACACACAAACAAAAATCACACTCTTTGGGTTGTGACACCTGACTATCCATTCTTTTCCCTGATTTCTTGACTGGGGCTTTGCTACCCCCATAGGGGCAAAGTATGACACTTTTAAATCTTGGTTTTTTTGGAGGGGTTGTTGTTGGGTTTTTTTGTTTAGGTTTGTTTTTTATTTCAGGGGGGAGGTTGGCCCAGTCTCAATATTAAGTGGACTCTGGTCCAGAAGCTGCCCCTCCCCCAGCCCCATGTTCCTTAGTGCAGGAAACCCTCACTATTTGCGGGTTCAGCATTCGTGGTTTCAGATATTCGTCCGTCCATGAATGGCTTCCTAAATACACTTAAGAGCTCTGCACTTGCTGCTGCCGGGCTCCTGCCGTCGCCAGAGCAGCCGTGCCCCCCACCAGCCACCGGGAGCACTGAGTTCAAGAACGCAGACGGCATTCATGAGCACAGTGCCTGATTCATGGATTTCGCCATTCATGGGGGATATGAGAATGTATCCCCCATGAATGGCAAGGGTCTCCGGAGGTATTGCGAAGAAATAACAACACTTAACCGAGACAAAAAAGGAATCCAGGCTGCTACTCCTTCCTTACTGATTCTGCTTTTCTTCTTACTGCAGCAGTACAAACAACTCCTCCACGAGAGCTGGTAGCAAAGAAAATCCCTCCTTCTACACCTTCTCCTCCAATCCAGGGTCAGAGTGTGCTGAGTTACAGCCCATCCCGTTCACCCAGTGCCAGCCCAAAATTCACTGGTTGCATCACTGGGTATAGTCCTCAGCTACATTCTCTGGCGGGCAGTAGCGGTTCCTACAGCGCTGTTGTGACCTACTCGCCAGGTAGCAACTATAGTAAGGTAATAACTATGACGGCTCTTGTTGGAAGAAGTTGGAATTTACTTGTTAGACCAGGGGTGGGCAAAATGCAGCCTGCGGGCCAGATGCAGCCTGCCAGGCCATTCTATCCGGCCCATGGGGCCCCTAAAAAATTTAGAAAATTAATATTTATCTGCCCTGGGCTGCCTGTCATGTGGCCCTCAATGGCTTGGCAAAACTCAGTAAGCGGCCCTCTGCCCAAAATAATTGTCCACCCCTGTGTTAGATTCTTTTAATGTACACTGTGGAACATGATTTTTGAATTGCCTAGATCCTTGTATATTTACACATTTTGCAAGATTGGAAATAGTATTCTGAGTTGAGTCACCCATTCTTCTTGATAACATTTTATATGCTTTTACACCATCTAACATGAAGTATGGCTCAGAATTTAAAGAAACACCTGAAACCTAAAAAAAAAATATGGAAGCCAAAGTAGCATCTAGTTTAGTAGCAGTTACCACTGCAATGACAACTTAGATAAATGGATGTGTAGATCAATAACTTGAATTTCTAACCAAAGTTAATTAGGATTCCAATCTTGTAAAATGGCACAATCATGCGTTCTGTTTCGTACAGGCATCTGGCTTCAGTCCCTCTCCTACTGGGTCGCCGTACCCCACCAGCATTGGACCAGTAGAAAGCAGTGGGCTGAGGTCTCGGTACCGTTCTTCACCAACACTATACAACTCCCCTACTGGCAAAGAAGACTACATGACAGAATTAAAATCATTAGACAGCTTCCTTCGAAGTGAAGAGGAGAAACAGCATCGAGTTCAGCTGGGTAAATAAATGACTGCAATGTTTCATAGATTTGCTCATAGATGTTAGGGGCTGGAAGGGACCTCTCGAGATCATCAGATCCAGCACCCCTGTGCTTGGGCAGGAAAGACTGCTGGGATCAGGTGACCCCAGCAAGGTGAGCATCGAGGCATTTTTGAAGATATCCAGAGTAGGTGGTTATACCACTTGGTGTGGCTCCCCAAATTCCATGGCACGCCTGTTCACGTGTGACAGCATACATGGGGTTGGGAAACGCTGTTCTAGCAATTTATGACCATTAGTCCTAGTCTTCCCCTGGGGAGCCCTGGTAACCAGATGTTCTCCCAGTCCCTGATATGAGCCCTTTATATATTGATGGGCTGCCACCAAGTCCCCTCTGAGTCTTCTCTTCTCCATGCTAAACAGGCCCATGTGTCTCAGCCCCTCATTGTATGGCCTGCTCTCCATGCCTCTAACCATATGCATAGCCCTCCTTTGGACTTTTTCAAACTTCTCCATATCCTTCCTGAAGTGTGTGTGGTGCCCAGAACTGGGCACAGTACTCCAGCTGTGGCCTCACCAAGACTGAGGAAAGTGGGAGGATGATCTCTTTCGTCTTGTGTGAGATGCATCAGTAGATGTATGCCAGTGTTTTGTTTGCTTTGCTGGCTACGACATCATATTAGTGGCTCATGCTCATTGTATGGTCTGTCAAGACCCCCAGGTCTCTTTTGGTTGTGGTGCTGGTAAGTGTAGCACTGCTGAGCCTGTAAGTGTGTTGTGGGTTGTTTCTCCCCAGGTGGAGCACCTTACACTTTTAAGTGTTGAACATCATCAGGTTTTGATCTTCCCACCTTGCAAACCTGTCCAGCCTGTATCCCCAGCTTATCCTCTAGTGTGACTGCAGTCCCCCATAATTTGGTGTCATCTGCCAACTTTGCCAGTCCACTTTTAACACCTGTGTCCAAATCATTAATGAACATGTTAAAAAGCACTGGTCCAAGTACTGAACCCTGAGGAATGCCACTAGTCACCAAGCGCCATGTTGACTCAGTTCCATCTATTATTACTTTCTGGGTCCTACCTTGGAGCCATCTCCCTAGCCACCAAACCGTTGAGTTATCAAGGCTGCGGTTCTCCAATTTTACCATGAGCGTGTCACGGGAGACCAAGTGAGTGGCTTTTTTGAAGTCCCAAGTATATGATGTCAACCTCATCTCCCTTATCCAGGCGACATGTTACCTGATCATAGAAGGAAATAAGGTTGGTCAGGCATGACCTGCCCACAACAGGGATTGAGGTCAAACTGATTGGCCTGTAATTCCCTGGATCCTCCTTCCTTCCCTTCTTGGACATGGGCACCACACTGGCCCTCTTCCAGTCTTCTGGAACCTCTCCCAAGTGCCACAAATTCTCAAATAGTTTTGCCATGGGTCATGTGATGACGTTAGCCAATTCTTTCTGCACTCTTGGGTGCAATTCGTCCAGTCCTGCTGACATTTAAATGTCCAGCCTCTCTAGAAGTTCCCTCATGAGATCTTCATCAACTGTTGGTGGGTGATCACCTCCACCTTGATCATCCTGTATCCTGTCAAGCAGCGTAGCACCCTTGGATTGGTGGAACACTGACCACGAAGTAATCGTTTAGGAGTTTGGATTTCTCTTAGGTGTCAGTTGACAGCTGTCCCATTTTGTTCAGCAGGGGTCCAGTGTTTCCCTTATTTTTTCTCTGACTTCCTAGGCATCTGAAGAAGGACTTTTTGTTGTTCTTAAACAGTATTTATTTAGTGATGGAAAAAGACGTAAAGAGCTATGTCTAGTAGGTATTCCGGCTCTTCTCGTGTATATCAGATAGATGCCAGTATTAGCGCAATCAACTCAAGCCATTGATACATACCTGCCTTTTTAACAGCTCTCTCAGGGTGCTTTTTGAAGTCTGATGAAGAATGAAGTCTTCCACTGAATAGATTAGAGGTGAAGCAAAGCTCAGTGAATTCTGCAGTCCTCTGCAGTACAGAAACTTGGGGAAACTTTTCTAGAGAATTTCTCTTCGCAAAGTTTGTTTGGCAGTAAACAGTCACTAACTATTTGTTTCCGGGGATAATTTCAGGGAGTTCAGATTCCAGCTCTCCTTCAAGCAGTCCGACATTCTGGAACTACAGCCGTTCCATGGGAGATTATGCACAGATTCTGAGGAAGTTCCAGTACCAGCTGGCCTGCAGGTCTCAAGCTCCATCAGCACACAAAGATGAAGCTGACATGAGTTCTAAACAGGCTGCAGAAGAGGTATATAGAAAACTGAAGGGAACCAGTAGGGGAAAAGATACAATTATGAATTTTAAAATAAATATACAAAGGCTTGGATATAACTCACATTCATGAGGTTGGAAAAATGCCATGGTACTGAACTGGCATCATATAGCTCAGGGTGTTGGTTGGATCCACCCTGCATAGCCATTCTGCAGGCCACTGGGTGTTTGAGGACATTGCCTGCTGCAGAATCTGGGACCCTTGGGGCCCAGTGGAAAGGGTAGTTGACAACAGGAGGGCGAGCGAGGGCTGATGCAGCCCCATTTGCCACTGACCCCATTGCCACCCCGTGTTGCAGCAGCCACACTGTGCTCCATGTCCCATGCAGAGATAGCACAGAGAGCATGCAGTGGAAATTGTAGCTTTGGTTCTGGCATGAGAAGCATGGTAAAAACCATAGCTGCACCACGGGCCCTGTGCTGGACTCGGAGATGCTGCTGCTGTTTGCACCATGGTCCAGATCCTGGCCTGGGGTGCAAGGTAAGTTTGCCACCCGGTACAATTCATAAGAAAGCTTTCTTTATGCGCACCAAACTCAAATGCAAACAGCTTATTTTGGAAATATGTTTGCCAGTAGAAAGCAATGCTGCTTTATACGGGGTAAAATAAATAAAAATGGACTCCTGACTTAGCACATCAGGATAACTGCCATGTGAAATTTATATTCATTTTGCAGGAAGTAGTGGAAGTCAGTAAATGCCCTTTGCCTTTTAACCCTTAACCATTTTGACCAGATCTTCACAAATATACTAACTGCATGGTAATATAAAATAAAACTTACTGCCTAGCTTTTTGAGACTAGCAGTTAAACATCATCTTCATAATTCCTGTTGTTGAATAACTTTTGTCTGCCATTTTATACTATGGATAACTTTTTAGATTTATGAGTGTCCTCTTAACTGGTATGTAGTATCTGAAGAAGCTAAACGTACAGCAAAAGTCTTGCATACATATACACTCACAGAATTCTGAGAAACAAGTATACTGCACATAAGAAATTAATTTATAATTGGGTCAGATAATAACATTTTCATCCCTTTTCTCTACTTCACACACTGATTCCTTTCCATCAAGATGCATCTTTTAGAAATCCTACTAGCTTAGACCAATTTTATACTAATACATGTAGCTAAAGGAATTGAAATAGTGCACTTAGAGTTAGTACATTTAAGTTAGTTATACAATTCACATAATATATCAAATGTGTCTATATATCTATATCTATCTATAGATAATGCGTCTCTGATTTGAGTAGCCTATAAGGTGCATCTCTACCCTACCTTCTCCCTTACCATATATCCTGTGGTGTATGACCATTCTAAAACCTCCAAGGTTTAATGTTTGTTGTAATTAATTTTAAAGATTGCCTAGCTCCTTTAAAAAGACAAACAAACCCTTCTTGGTATTCAGTCATTTTTTGAGACCTTTGCAATAAGGCTTTTACATTCTGTAACTCTTTTTGCATAGGTTTGGGCAAGGGTAATGATGAATCGACAACTGCTTGATCACATGGACTCCTGGACGGCTAAATTCAGAAATGTAAGTATTAGCATTGCTCTTTAGAGACTAAAGCTTCAGTGCTTTTCCCTTGTTTCTACAGAACTCCCCTTTAGTAAAAGTGAGCAAATCGGCATTTGCACAATTTTAATAGGAATCAACTTGATAGATTTTAATAATAACTTAATGATCTTTGATTCTGAAGAAAACTATTGCTTTTGATTTGAATGTATTATATGAGAATAGGTACTGCAAAATGGAAAAATACCAAGCTGCCACAGATGCTAGGAATAATTCCAGAGTGTGTTTGAGGATTAGTCTGTGCTCACACAAGTACAGACTAACATACAGCATACTTGCAAGACAGCTGCTAAGGCACACGTTCAACCTGAACTCGTGCACTTATGACTTCTCTGTTTTGATGACATCCTGAAAACTTCAGATTGTAAAGTTCAGCCACGTTTGAGTTACAAACAGAAAGATCTTAAAATGCAGTGAAAACGGTCAGACTTGTTTTTCCTCTTCCTCAACTCAAACCGATGACTCAGTTTTCCTCAAATATTACAAAATTGTTCACCTGGACTCAGCATAAGCTTGGAAAATTCCAGCCCAAAGGTTGACTTTTTCCAAAAGTTCAAAACAGCTGAAAAATGCTAAAATCCAAATATAATAGCACAGTGCTGTAGCAAATGCAGATTTAGTTGCACTTTAATGTAAAATAAATAACCTACTGTCAGTTTGCATCTTGTTGTAGATCACAGCATCCGTGAGGAGTGTCGTTTTTAAGCCAGTTAGAAGAGCAGTAAAAACTAAGTAAACGTTATTTGATGGAAGAATAGATTGAGTCAGGAGAAGACAGGGCTATGGGAGGATTTGATAGTCTTCAAAGACAGAAAGTGTTGTTTTAAAGAGGATGATGATCAACTATGGGTTTAAATTTCAACGAGAGAAATTGAGGTTGGATATTAGAAAGAATTTTCTCACTGTGTGGGTGGTTAAGCACTGGAACAGATTATATAGAGAAGTTGTGGAGTTCCCATCATTGGAAGTCTTTTAGATGCAGGTCATAACTATTTGGCTAGGATGGTTTACAAGCCGATGTTCCTGCTTTGAGGAGGAGATGGACTGAATGACTTCTGAGATCCCTTCCAGCCTTTTTTTTTCCATATTTTTATGATTATGATGAATATCCTCCATATTCAGTGGTGGATAATGACGTGCAGATGCTGAGGAAGTCTGGCTGATCCGTTGGTCTTGAGTCCCATCAGCACACAAGTATCATAAATGAAATTCCTTCAGAGCACTTCTTCCTTCAAAACAGATGTCAATTTATGCGTTCACATGTCCATAACTTACCTGTTCATGGATGACTTTCTGCATGTTCATAGCATCTGAGCTGTATTAATAAGAGCATCACTTGCAAATCAAGGGAAATGATCCTGCTCCTGCATTTGGCACTGAGGACGCCTCACTTGGAATACTGTGTCTAGTCTTAGGCACTGCAATTTACTTTGGATATTAGGAGGGACTGTCTCACTATGCGGGTGGTCAAGCATTGGAGCAGGCTAACTAGAGAGCTTGTGGAATCTCCATTCTTGAAAGATTTAAGAGCAGCTTAGATAAACAGTCATCTAGGATGATGCAGGGATGGTCCTGCCTTGAACAGGGAGTTGACTAGATGGCCTCCAGAGGTCCCTTCCAGCCCTACTTTCTATCATTTTATGATCTCTTCCAGCTATCCAAAAAGCCCCTATCTTGATCTAGAGATGTTCTCTAGTCTAGATGTTTCTCGTTGAACTCTTTGACATTTTTTAGAAGGGACTAAATAGTTGTTCAAGCCCCTACCTTAAAGTGATGCTCTGCTAATACAATAACATTATTTTTTTTCCCTCTTAGTTGCATTTATTGTTCACCTTCTTACTTGCAGTCTTCCCAGTAATGAAGATACTGCTTTGAGTAAGTTAGCATCTCGTAGGTATTCTTGTTACTTCTGACCTTTTCACTGTCTCTGTTTCTCCTAGTGGATTAATGAGACTATCTTAGTGCCACTTGTACAAGAGATTGATTCTGTGAGCACTCAGCTGAGAAGAATGGGATGTCCAGAGTTGCAGATTGGAGGTATAGATATGCTGCAATTCACTTGGTTTGGCTTCCTTGATTACATGGGGTAAGAGCCACCCCACCCTACCCTCCCACAAAGCATCCTCCCATTGTACCATGCCACGCTGCACTATGGGCCCTGAAACCCCCAACTGCCAGCTCCCTGGCCCCTACAGAGTGGAAGCTGGAGGAAGATGGTGAGCCTGGAGCCCATGGCAAAAGCAGCAGCTGGAACAGTTGGGGAATAGTGCCCAGGTGGGGGCCCATGGACCACAATTTAGCCCCTCAGGGGCTGTGCGTTGGACACCCGTGCCTTATAGTAGCTATATTTGGGGCAGTCTGCTTGTGTATACAGTCTTACTCTTTGGGCTCTTTGCAATAAAGCTGCACTGTGCTTCATATAAGGCAGGAGTTGGCAACATATGGCCGTGGGCTGGATCTGGCCCACGGAGCCTGTATCCAGCTCATGGAGCCTCAGGGTTTTGCCTGTGTGCACACTGGGGCTGGGCAGCTTCCAGCTGTGTCAGGACTGCTGCAGCTTCTCCCCCTTCCCCCAGCTGCAGCACAGGCATGGCTTCCAGCCAGCTGGGAGCTACTTGCAGCTGGGACGCAGAGGTAGGGGCAGGAGGGAAGCAGGGAGAAGTGGCAGAGGCATGGATGGATCCAGTTTGCAGCTGTTTGGCCCCAGAGCAGCTCCCCACCCAGCTGGAAGCTTTACTTGCAATGCAGCTGGGGAGCAGGGGGTGAGAGAAGGAGCAGCACAGCCCTGCCTCTAGCTGCCTGGCCCTGCCGCTGATGTGCTGCCAAGGCCACCCAGCCCATGTTTTAAATGTCAAACAGTCATCTCTTAACCGATGGTTCCTTGTACTGTGTACTGGGCTGTACTTAGACTCTCCAAGCCCTTTGCAAAAGGCACCATCTTCCTTTACGTTCACAGTGTCTAGCAGTTTTTGTAAGCCATGAAAACATAAAGGACAACACAACAACAAATCTTGCTCCCACTGAAGTTAGTTCCCTGGGAACAGAATTGGGCATTCGGGTAACATGAGTAATCAGTCACACAGTGTGCCAGTTATTCTTGGGACCTGTCCCCACAGTGCAACAAGCAAGCTAGCTGAAGAAGATACTGCCTCTTGGTAACTGTTATTACCTGGGTAAAGGAGCCTGTTCAGTGTTTTGCAGCAGCCAGAGATCACGTGTGCTGTCTCTTTTTGTCTTCCAGAAGCCAGCATTAGCAGTCTGAAACAAGCAGCTCTCGTTAAAGCTCCACTTATCCCCACACTGAACGCTATAGTGCCGTACCTGGACCTTACTCCAAACCAGGAGTATTTGGTAGAAAGGATCAAAGGTAATTTGTCATCGTGCAGACTTAAAAATGTGCTTTGTCATAATTTCCCTGTGTCAAGTATTAGCGATTATCATGTCTGTCAGCAACATTTGAACTTGAGTCTCGGCAGGTAGATGAAAGAGGCTGTTTTTCTAATAGCGGAAGTAGGAAGTGGAAAATAAATTTCTACTTTTTTTTTTAATCCTGATTTAATGGCAGGCGATCTTCACATAACTTTCAATATGCTCTAAAAACAGCTTTGCCTCATTCACCTTTTGCACGTGTGCTTTGAATACTTGGATTTATTTTTTTTTCATTACCTTTTCCTACCCTGCCTTAATTACAAGTAAAATTAAGTTGCCAATTTATGTGTCTTTGAAAATCTAGTGAAGACTTTTAAAAATCTTACTGTACAAGTGTGGTAGTTGTTTGTATCGTTGTACAGGACCATAGGTGATGCATGGTATCTAATACTGACATCAGAGGTTGCTTCCTTTAACTTCTTGCCCTGTGATAACTTCATACCTTTTTCCTTTAGAGCTTTCTCAAGGAGGCTGCATGAGTTCGTTTTGTTGGAATAGAGGTGGGGACTTCAAAGGCCGTAAATGGGATACAGATTTGCCCACTGACTCTGCTGTAAGTTTGCACAGTTTGGCTTGGTATGATGTTAACTGTTAAAATGCATTATTTTGTGGTGCCAGTGGTAAGAATAGGAGGCAGAGATGCAGTATGCAGATCCTAAATCCCACTTGCTTTACTTGGCTAGTCCCATTGCACTCCATGGGATTACATAGGAGAATAATGTAAACTGGATGTAGCCCCAGATAGACCATGAAAATGCTATTGCATATCTTAATCCAGTGTCAATTCCTTATTTAGATGCAGCTGAAAATCCTGTCAGAGAGTTGTGTGGGGTCCAAGCCTGACTCATTCTGTCTTCAGTACAGCAGCTGTTTTACCACACTGAGAAACAATTAATGATTAAGTAAAACTTCTGCATTCAAATAACTCCTGGTACAAGGAAAGCCCTTCATCTTGATTAAATGACTAATTCCCTTCACCAGAGCAGGTGGCAAATTACAGAGTTGAGAGAATAATAAATGTGGATGAAGTGGACTCTCTGCCTCATGCCCATTAGTTGAATTGTTTACTGTGAAAATCTGTGTGAACAGCTCAGAGAAGGAATACATCTCCTAGTGAAAGAAGGACTTGGAGTGCTGCTCCTCCCAGTCGTCCGAAACATTTTTCATCATAAATGACACGTACATGAAAGTTCAGATGAAGCAGCTCAAAGGTGGGAGAGGGGCACAAAATAATCTAAGACGTAGAAAATAAGCTTTACAGGATGAGATTTTAAGGTGCTCAACTTCTTCAGCATGTTGAGTAGAAGGCTATGAAATGATTGTAATCACTTTGTAGAGGTACCCACACCTGGAGCAGAGATGAGGTAGCAGGAGGCTTTTTCACCTCGCTGAGAAAAGCATGAAATATATGTTTGAATGCTGGACAGAGTCATCCCAGGGAAAGGGCTGGATTTCTTAGCTATGCAGGTTATTAAGCAGCGGAACAGCCATGACTTTCTAAGTCTTTCAGCCGAACTTATAGATAGCCTTTTAAAAGATACACCTTAATCCATCTTGTGGGAGAAATTCACAGCCAGAGTGTACAAGGGAAGAAGGCTACATGGCTGTGATTGCCAGAAAGGACCAGCTGTCAGTCTTGTTCTTGATGGGCCTTGAGAAAAGAGTAGTGTGCATTGCCCAGTGTGCTTGTTAACGCCTGGAGCTTTGCAATAGGATGGCAATTAATAACGGATTCCAGGTTTTCCGGGTGTTAAACCGCTCTCTGCAGGGGGAAAGAAAATTCATCCCTCCACCCCATTGCACAACAGGCCAGATATATTCTGCTACTTTTTTTCTTTCTTTGAAGCATCAGGGTTTGACCACATTTTGCTTATGAATTCAGGGTCATACAGATCATCTTGGAGATGTTTTGCCTTCCTCTGTAACATGGGGGATGGGTCACGTGCTGGGATCATCTGGCATACCCTGCCGTTGCCGGAGCACCTTGATGGCACTTTGGTTTCTCCTATCCTCTGCCTCTGGGAGGCAGTTCAGTCGGCTGAGGATTGAATTGCTTTTGTCTGACTGAAGCCTTTTAGCTTAATATAGGTCCATATAGGTGAAATGTAAGCATCCAACTAGATGCTGCAGTGGTCCCTTCTGACCTTAAACCCCTGTGGCAATGAATTAAAAATACTTGTCAGAGAATTGACCCACTGAATACAACCTGAGTACAAAAAATCACTACTAGCTCTCTGACCCGAATCTGCAAGGGAAGATGCTTTGCACCCATACCCTGAACCAAGTGGGAATCTGCCAGCTATCAAGGGGAAGCCCTCGTTGACACAAGGCCAAAAAAATCCTGGAATTCAGCCTGTCTTTTCTTTCCAATACCAATCAGAGGAGATTTGCATTGAAGAGACTATCATGAAGTCCTAAATATCTTGTCAGTCTAAACTTCTCGCTTCATATGTAGACACCCAAATGAGTTACTAGTCTAAAAATATAGTGAAAATTTAAAAAGGAAGGAGCCACTGGTTCTAGTAATCTTCCTCGGGGAAAGGGTAGAGTTGATCAGATTGCCAGGCTTTTTTTTGCAAAACACTTGCCTCCAGGAGTTTACAGAAGTGCAGTTGTTTTAGCTCTGTCTGCGTAAAGGACACCCTCACAAACGGTGATGGAAGGGGATTGAAATAAATGAGTGATTTGTGGTCAGTATTTGCTACTGAGTTTTGAGATGCCAATATGAAAACACCGTACACATGAACCTGGACGTAGCACCTGACATACAGAAGTGATCTGTCCCCATTGTGACCGATATTTCGTTCAGAAGGCAAATGAAACTCAACATCTTGCTTCAGTATTCAGACCCGTGCAGTGCCTTGGTTTAAATGCTAGATTGTCTTGCCCCTTTGAAATTTGCCTGGTTAAATCACAAATGCAGTAAAGCCACCCACTCTCAGATTCTTTAATTAGTAAATGAGCCTATTAAAGATTAATCACTTTGTTGTTGCACTTAGCTCTACAGTCTCATGGGAGCAACATTGTGTATTTTTGCTTTTTCCTCCCAGATCATTATGCACGTATTCTGCACTTACCTTGACTCCAGGCTGCCACCTCATCCTAAGTATCCTGATGGCAAAACGTTTACCTCTCAACACTTCGTTCAAACACCAGATAAGCCAGGTATTGGCGTTCTTGTATGGCTTGTATCCATTTGCATAGGTGGCATTTACTGCTTGAAGCATGATGTAATGCTCAAGTCCATGTTTTCTCTCAAACTTTTCCTTCACAGACATTTCCAATGAGAATGTGTTTTGCATCTACCAAAGCAGCATCAACCCTCCCCACTATGAGCTTATCTACCAGCGCCATGTCTACAACCTGCCCAAGGTCTGAACATGTTGGCTTTCTTCTGATACTCAAGAAGACCATGCGCTAGCTGAACACTGGCTCAGGGATTGGCAACCTCTTGCACACATGCCAGAGCGTGGTGCACACAGGCATTTTGGGTGGCTCGTGCGCCTTGGGGCAGACTGCAAGGAAGAGGCTGGGGCTGCAGTGCCACAACAAGGATTAGGCCCCTTGTAGCTCCCCCACCATCCTCTTGGAGGCACGCATACCCCCACTTCTGACAACAAGAAGAGCTAGGGCTCTGCAAACCCCAGTGCAGCTGCTTGCACCCTTGCTGCCACCTGCCACGAGCAGCCTGGGATCCATGGCAAGCAGCAGGGGCCTGTCCAGAGCCACACCGGCTGTGGCAGATAGCTGGGATGCTGCAAGCATCTGCCCCAGGGTCGATGAAGCCCTGGCCCAGCTTGTTGCTAGCAGCAGGTGCATGCATATCTGGTTCAGATGGGAGGGAGCTGTGAGGGGCCTGATCCTTGTTGTGGCAGCACAGTCCTGGCCTCCTCCCTGCCACCCACCCTGAGGCATGCATCCACCACTGGCAATGAGCCAGGCCGGGGCTTCACGGCCCCTGGTGCAGCTGCTTGCACCTCCCAGCTGCCTGCTGGAGCCAGCCCCAGGCTCTGGGCAGGCCCCTACATCTTCAAGTAGTGGTTGTGGGTGTTACTGGCACTCTGGCCAAAAATGTTGCCACCCCTTGCTCTAGCTGATCTTAGCTACTATATTTTATTGATTAGTCAATTTTATTGAGTAGGGAACTTGTCTTTGGACTATCTGAGAGCTTAGCACAGAACAAAAATATGACCATGATCTAATGCTAGCATGTGGCCTATTACTAAAATGTGCTGTTAACATAAAGTGCCTGAGTAAAGTACCTAAGTGATACCTTCCCCTGTTACACATACATTATTAAAGGAATATGTTTAAAACAGGTTAGCTAAACCAGTGTTCTGTTCTGATTCCCTGGTGGCTGCCTCTTAATTGCAGGGGCTAGCGCTGGGGAAACGTCTCGTTAAGCTGAACCTCTGCTCCATATTCATAAATACAGTCTGACCAAACCTGGGACCCTTGTAGAAAGGAATGAAAATTGTTTCAGCCTTTAAAATAAATGAAGGTCATAATCCACCCTACAAAATAATTTCATGTGGTGTTTACCTAAGTGAAACAAGTGAACAGCATCCCAAAACTAACTTGATTCCTGGAGGTTTGCTTTGACAAAGATGCCCCCAAATGCCATTTTGTAACAGTGCAGGGCACCGCTATGCCGAAACTTCGGACAGGAAACGAAAGCTGTTAAATTAGAAATTAGGCAGAGTGCTCAGGCTGAATATTTTATATGTGACATAATCTTCACCCTCTCTTCTCCTTCTGTGGATTCAGGGCAGAAACAATATGTTCCATACCTTGCTAATGTTCCTGTACATCATAAAGACAAAAGAATCTGGAATGCTTGGGTAGGTATTGAGTGCTGTTTCCCTGCACCTCATGCAGACTCTGAACAGAAACTTTTCAAGCTCCCAAAAAGCAGTTTAGCTCAAGCTCCTGCATCAGCAATCTGTAATCGTCATTGACTCCACTCAAAGAACATTGAGCATCCGTTTTCTTTCTGCCTCTCCCGACGTTGCTGGCTATCCCCCCTGAGCTTATGTTATAAAGCTCAACCTAATTTAAAATGTGCATTTCTAACAGTAATACAGATATTTTGTTCTTCTTTTCCAAGCATCAGATTAAGACAAGGGCCTCCTTTGATCTTGGGTCTAAATCTGTACCTCCAGAGCCTGCCTCCATTTTCACTTAGTTTCCAGTGACTGTTAAAAGTTTGCCGTTCAGGATGACCTCTTCAAGCACAAGAGCTCTGAACTGAACTGCCATGGAGAAAATTCAGCTTCTTTCTTCCAGAAAAGATTAATTCATGGCAGAGACTGAAATATGCTACTTAGAAGCATAAGGGAGCTGGTTTTTACCAAGCAAGTTAACTTCCTACAGAAATCTGGGATAGGAAATCTTAAGTTTGGGGAGTCCTAAAGAGTGCCAAATGGATTAAGCAAGGACAATTAGCTCCTCTTTGAAATAAAAGTAGACTTTTTATTGAAAAACTTCTTAAATTCATGCAGGTATTCATGTGCATAACAAAAAAAAAAAAAAGAGTTTTCTGCTGCTTCAGTGTATGGTGGAGCCTGCTAGGGAACGCTGTCTTCTGTGTACTAAATGACTGGCTACCTCTGCCCTGAAATAAATATCATTTATAGATAAGCATGGTTATTGTCATTGCTCAGGTATCTCTGTTTTTGGATTTATATCTTTTATTATCATCTCTCTTTACAGGCGAGTAAACCTTGGCTTATCAGGAGTGAATGTTTTGTGGATTTTTGGAGAATAATACCTCTGTTTGCTGTAGCTGGCCTCCAGCTTAAATGTAAGAAACACCTCTGCCTCTGCGAAGATAACTGAGCAGCTTAAATACACTCGTTGCCTTGAACATAGACTTGCTGTGGGACAAAATTCTTACTTATCTCTGCTTTGTGGACAGAGGAGATGTTTACATTTCATATTTTGTTCTTGTGAGAATATACTTTTTTTTTTTTTAATAATTTGAGCATGGAAGTGCTCCGAGTCGCTGTGATTCCACATCCGATGCCTCTCTACCAGTTCCTGCCTTGAAGAAACACACTTGACAAGCCTCAACCGTTCTTTTAACTGAGGTGCTTTTCAGAGCTCATTGCTGTGGCTACTTCAGTTAGATACAGCCCCCCACACCAGCAATTACACCTGGTGAAGGCAGGATCCTGCAGTGCGCCTGGGACTGCCCAGCTACGGGTGTACATTGCTGTTGATTTCTACTGCGGTGCAAATGCAAGATCCACGAGCTCCAGCGGAGGCCGCTTGGTAACCAGATTTCTCTCGTGCTCAAGATGTTCAGAGAATCTGTTTGTTAATTAACATCTTTATCGTATCTTATCAGAGAGGTTCATGGCCACCCTCGCAGGTGCCCCCGTACGCAGGATTTTTCTAAGACCGCCACGTTTCTAAGGTGACTGTCCTGGAGAGAGAAATGAAAGGAAGCCTCACACCTAACTCACTAGTCAGGCTTCACTGGTTTGGATGGCTCTCAAAAGAACTGAGGTGCCTTTTAAACTTGACTTTTTTTTTTGAGTGCAGTGACACATGACTTGAGCGCAGATGCTGTGGTATCCCAGCTTCGGTTACTTTTTTAAAACTTTTTTTTTATTTTATTTTTTTATTTTATTTTATTTTTTTTTTAATTTAAAGCTCTCACACTGGTGTTTCGGCTACTAATCCTTGATTTTTTTTCAGGGATATTTCTCTGAGATGTAAAAACCGGTCCGGAATGGAAAGGGGTCTCTTACGTGCTTCAGGGCACTTTAGGATGCTTACATGAGGATATTCCTAGGAGTGCAGGTGTACATTCTGGTCCCAGTTGATCTTCATTGCTGGGAATTTCTCTTTAACCGAGAGAACTAGGCACAGCTTGGCTGGGAAATGGTCACAAAGCCTCCTGCTGTTCCCTCCTCTGGCGCTGAGAGTGATCACCTACAAGCAAGAATCAAACTGGCGACTCGATCTCCTGTCTTGCTTTTGGGTGCCACATCACCTGGTTGGATCATCAAATCAGCACCCATGTCATGTGCAAGATCTGCTCCCTTTACTAGAAGCTTATATGATGATGGATGGGGATATCCTGGCTTTGGACATAACCCAATGTGGTGTTCGACAGTTATCTAAGCAGTTGTGCGTAACGCAAGCTAATTGCTTGTTAAAAAACCAGTTTGGAAAAAAACAAACAGGTGCTTAAATGTGTGTCAAGGTGTGTTCCTAAAGCCATTGAAATTCCTGGTGAAACAGGAAGTTTTAAAAATGTGTAGTTTTTAACTTTTTATATTAGGGAGGATGTATTTCAGAAACCCTCTGGGAGGGGTCTTCATTCACTCCTCTGAAGTGTGAGTTTATAACAGGTGTGCCCACTTAGTTTTACCCATCAGCTCACGCTGGCCAGGAAATCCGGGCATTTTAATGTCACTCCAAAGTGTAAAAACACTGAAATCCTGCCAAAAATATTCATCAAGGGTTCATTAAATGTGCTGCCTGGATAAACATGTGCAGAGCATACAAAACCTGAATGAGCTGTACTGTGACTTCATGTTCCTTGTACCATGTTTCCATTTTTGTATGAACTGGATTGCCTGCGTACACAAGCAGTTAGAAAGAACAGCGTTGGCATTTTCCCTGTGCTCAGTCTTGTTACCATTCATTTATTGTTTTGGGCAGACACCTGGCGTTTTTTAGCATCAGCTGGATCCCTGTTTGTTGTGGGGCCTACAAGTTGTTGCACACAATACTTTTGCCAAAAAGTTGGGATCGTTACTTGGAGATCGGACTGTTAAGAAAATGTTTGACTCAGTGCCTATATTAAACAGGGCTGCCTTGTTTAAACACTTGTGTGGTTTTTGCGCAGTAACAACATCTGTTGTCCATGTTGATGAGTTGTGGACTTATTCCCCCCGTCATGCCGTTTACTGTCAGATTTGCATGAGAGTTGATCTGCAGTAACAAACCATTGACCTTCAGTGCGATGGGCTGCATGGCTCCAGTACCGGAGTTTGGGTAGCACATTTTAGTTAGGGCCGATAACAGAACTGATGAAATTTGGGGCCTATGTATTGGAACCCTTTTGCAAAGGTTTTGTACGAAGCGAAGGGGGTATATTGTAGTGAGTTGAACCAGTAAAGTGACTTCATGTAGCCCACTTTGCTTCCTGGTTTAACTTAATAAAATAAAGGCCTCATGCGGTAACATGTATCTGAGGGTAGAGAGTAGTTTTAACATTCACCTTCCATCCTGGAGGATGGCACAGCCAGCAGCATTCGGTGGCTGCAGTTTTAAATCATCTAGTGTAAAAACATTTGGTGGGTTCCTTTGAACCTGGGGATTATGTCTTCTCCTCCTACGGCCACTCAATAGTTTTGTACAAGTGCTATGCTGCTGGAAGCAGAACTCAGTCATTCAGGTTTTAAACCCAAATAAAACGACTTCACCCAAACAAGTTCTTTATACAGGTATATCAGGGCTGACACCTTGTCCCTGAGATGTCTTCTTGAAGGCAAGAAAACAAACTAGTGTGAAAAAATACAGAAAATAAAGGACGTTTGTGATCCAAGGTGTAAGGGAAGATGCCCCGGTTTTTATAGCACTTGCCACTGGTCCCCTGGAAGTGCCTGCTACCTGCAGAACAGTGACTGCTCTAACACTAGAACTTGGTTTTGTCAGTAAAGGTTTCCTGCTGCAAGGTGTGGCACTGAACATAAAGAGCTTAAACTACTGTAGTGACTTGCAGCCGCAAACTTGATTTGAAGGCAAGAGGGTGTGGCCATCCTCCGAGTCCGTCTCTCCCCCCCATGTTAAATGGGGGGAAAAAACCCTTGCCTTGGACCTGAGTAAATACAATATGAACAGGACATCGTCTTAGTTACACACATGGTTCCCCTCCAGTTCCTAGTGAATGGGTGTCCAGCCCCGAAGTAAATGCATCTTGGCTCTTTGGCGGTAACCTCAGGAAAAGGCGGCCAACACAAGAATGGCTTTGGGACAAATTTACGTCCTTTGCGTGGTCTCCTTCACCTCGCGTCTCAAGATCTTTGCCCATGATGCAGCTGTAGCCACCTGCTATCTAACACAGGCTCGGGTTGTATTAAACACTTGAGCTGTATTGAACACTGCATGTATTAAACGCTGCTCGTCTTCCTAGGCTGAGCTGCCTGGAGGGCTGGCTCTGTCTCGTACGTTTGAAAAACACCTTGCCTTGGAAAGCCAAACAACCAGACGTCCCCATGACCTAAGATGGAGCGGGGTTCTGCGCTGTTTAGTGCCTTTGCTGTGAATAAAGCCTCCAACTCCAGTAGGAGAAACACATCTCACGTGCATGCTGACTGCTTCATTCAAAATGTATCTCGCTGCGTCCTGACAGCCTGTCCCAACGGTTGGCCCGCGCTTAAAATACTTTGTTCACCTCTTACTGAGCCATGTTCAAAACCTTTGCTCCCGTCTTCCCTTCGCATTGGGAAGAGACAGTATTCCTGTCATCCGCTCGCGCAAAGCTAAAGAAGGGAAACAGTGGGTGCATCTACACGTTCAGTAATGCGCAGTGGCTGTTATGCATTCAATGTACTTGCAAAAAGAAGTAAATGCGCAGTAGGCTGCCCTACTGCGCATTAGTGCGGTCATGTTTTGTTCATAATGGTCAATGCGCAGTAGACTAATGCGCATTAGTGTAATAGTTTTTGCTGTGCTGTGCAGCCAACCAGTCTATGTGCATTAAGTGTCTCAGTTTCTAGGGTCAGAAGGGACCTGAACAGAACTTTAAGTCTGACCCCCTGCCCTGGACAGGAACGAGTGCTGGGATCATAATACCCCAGCCAGATATCTACCCAACCTCCTCTCGAAGACCCCCCAGGTCATGTAGAGTGACCCCTACACTCACCTACAGTGTTTTGTCTTTGTCCAGGATTTAATCCCTTTGAAAGGAAAACATCTGCTAATAATACACCTGTTTTTTTCACATGTTTCCTTCTAAGAAAGTCTATCTAGATGGTCTTATTCACCAGCCAATTTCTGGTACCACTATTGGACTTACTAGACAGTACTCAGTGGGCACGTCTACACGAGACACTAAATGCGCAGTAGACTCATTCTAGTGCGCATTAGTGCATCTAATGCGGCAAAAGCTGTGCTATTGCGCTAATGTGCAGTAGAATGAGTCTAGTGCGCACTAGCATCACTACAAAGGTGTGCACCAGTGCTACTGCGCAGTAGTTCGGTAGAGTTAGTCCCTGTTTTATCCCAGAGCTAGTACCTGTGTATGGAGTTAGTACCTGTTATCACAGGTACTAAACATGCCATAATTATGGCACATTAATGCACATGTAGACATGCCCAGTGTCCCATGCTTATACTACCTGTAAATGTTTTCCCCCAAATCATTCATTTTTTTCCTGACTCAGGAGTGGCGTCCACACGCAGTCTGGATTGCACGTGGAAAGCCATTCTGTTTTTTCGAGAGGGCTGTAGCATACGTTGGAATAGAAAAATTGAATCTGTCCCTGTAAATGTGAGGACAATCGACCCTGGTTGGAGCCATGAAATACTCTTAGTAATATGCAGCCGCCGTATAGAGCTATACATGCCTCTCCACGGATTGCATGGACCAAACGTATCCCTTGCTTTGAGTCACGCTACTGATGAGCTTGCCCCCGTCTGCTCCATCAGAGCTGTGACCAGAGGAAGGAGTGACGGCAACAGGGATCCCTGGCTGCCTGCAGCCCCCTCTGTAGTGCTGCTAAGCCGTGGTACAGCGTTGCAGCCAGCCCCAAAAGAGCTGCCATATCCCAGCCGGTCTATAGTCTGACACCGCTCAGCATCCATAGCTCACGTGTTGGAAGCAGCAGGCCCCGTTGGCCCTGTGAAATTCCAGGTGGCAGAAGAGTAAAAAATCACAACCTTCTCAATGGCCACAGATTTGCTACGGTACAGGCTCCACCTGCTGAAACCCAGAGGCAAGATGATGTCGCCACCACTGCATCGACCTCTCTGCTCTCGCGTTGTCCCTTTCTTCTCGTCTGGCCACATTGGGAACGATCCCTCTTTGCTCAGCGCATCGCGTAGGGCTCTGGTTGGACGGTAGCAGCGTGATTATTAACAATCAAGTCTCACGTTTCAATAAGATGAAGGAGTTGAGACCTGAATCCTCGCTCTGCTTCTCTCCTTCTTCCTCCGCATGGCAAACCTTGCATTTATTTTCTTTCTCTCCCCACATTTTGCACCAGGATTTGGAACTAGGTAAAATCTGAGTTGGCTCATACCCCACCCGACATGCGCTGTTGGCAACCCGGGTGAAGGAGGCGTTTAAAATCCAGGGTACACGTCTGCTTCGTTCCCTCTCGTAGTTCAGCACGCTCAAGTCTCATCCCAAGGACCAGAGACAGGAAGGAGGGGTATCGTTTGATCCTCTGCCACCGATCCCCATTGCAAAGAAGGAGGAAACGGATATTTTTATGATCACAAAACAGCGGAGAGAGACACTGGGGCATGAATCCTGCATGTCTATTCATAGGTTAAAAGGGCTGGAGGATTTTATGGCTCAATGGGTGCGCCTACAGGAGATGTTTAACGTGCAGTAATAACACTATGCAGTAGTGTGCTGGGCAAAAACTGCTAATGCACTACTGCACAATAGTATTAGGTTACTGCACAGTAAGTGTCACTAAAAACCGTGCACCAGTGCTACTGCGCAGTAACCGGACTTGCTGTGTATTCAGTTAGTAGTTCATTACACAAGCACTAAATTAAATGCACAGTAACGACAGCGCATTAATGAACGCGTAGACGTGCCCACTGCGCATTCAGGAACGTCAGGTGCTCGCTACGGTCAGACGTGAGCGTGTTAGGAGTTCGGGCCAATGCTGCACCAGACCTAAATGCATCCCCACCCTGCCTGGGAGAAGCACGCAAGGTTAGCACGATTTAACATGTTATCCATGAATATTGTTAAAGAGTCAGACCTGGGAGCCTGGTTTTCATGGCCTCTCCTACAGCAGACGCAGGTGACCCAAGCCCAGGGTAGCAAGGGGCTGCTGGGCTGGTGGGGGCTGCCCCTTCCTTTCCTGCTTGTCCTCAGCTCCAGCTGTTTCCCCCATGGACTCCCAGCCCTGGCAGCTCCAGCATTTAGAAACGTCCAACTCCCAGCCCGAGCTCGTTCATCACCAGTCACGTCCTTTCGCTCGGGCCAGAGACCTGGCAGGGGGTGGGGGTGCTCATTGCCCCCCTCCCCTGCTGCTGCCTCCCCCAGCCCGGTGTCTGCATCACGCATCCGGTGGGCTCGCGTGGAGACACCCCCCTTGCAGCGGGGACGTGCGCCCTGGCTCTTCCCCGGCGCTGCGGAGGACGCGCCCCAGCTGTGCCGGCCGGCCGGGGCGGGGCGGGGCGAGGC
>NW_005842533.1:269269-278536 GCF_000455745.1 Alligator sinensis
GCGGAGCCCGGGCGGCGGCGCTACACGCACGGGGCTTTCGGTGAGCACGGGCCCGGGGGAGCCCCGCGCCGCTCCCGGGGCAAGTCGGGCTCTTGCAACCTGGCAGTGTCCCCGGGGCTGGGAGCCGCACGGGTGTTGCCCGGCCCCTGGAGAGAGAGGGGGGTGAGCACCAGCAGTGCTTGGCCTTGCTGGGCAAGCCGGGCTTGAGACCCCCCTGCAGAAAAACCCCAGTCGGGTTGCGCTCCCTTTGACTACAGGGGGATAAGAGCGGTCTCTCTGCTGCAAGGACGATGCCAGCTGTGCGGCGTCTCTGGGGTCACCCAGACTCGGGGTGGCACTGCCTGGAAAGGGGCTCGGGGCACCCCGGCGGACAGGCCCCACTTGCTCTAGGCCATTCCTGCCGGTTCCTAACCCTGCACTCCTCCCTCTTCTCTCACCCACCTGCAAGGCATCCCAGATAAACCAGAGGGATTTCACTTACTTGTTAGCGGTTTGAGCAGCTTGGGTCCTCCCTGCTTGGACTGCCTGCCAGCCAGCCCCGGACTAGATGGACGGGGAAACTCCTGCTCGAGGCAGGGTCGGCCCTGTCCGGACCAGCCGAAGCATTGCTTCCACGCTCCCCTTCTGGCCGGAGGCATCTGCTTGGATGCTATAAGCAGGCAGGGTTATAAAAACAGGGCTCGAGTCCTAGTGCGGTGAAGCAGGTGCTTGGTCAGGAGTAGCAGCCAGGTGTTTGGCTCGTCTTCCTTCCAGCTACAGGCCGGACCGCGCGTGGCTGGGGTGGAAGAGGCTGTAACAGCCACATCCCTGTCCCGGTGCGGGGGTGACTCTCCCTCGCTGTGTCCTTTTGCAGACTTCCCGAGGGAATTTGACCACAAGCCCGATGGCCACCGGAGGGGGTCGCTCTGCGACCGGCAATGTGCGGCCATCAACAACATGCAGGGCGACCTTGGGGACATGCACTCGGGCTCTCATCAGCACAGCATCATGATGCCCAGGATCCTGCCAGGTACGCGGAGGGAGTGGGCTACAGATGCCTCGTGTGCCATGCTGGGGGGACGCGGTCCCTGCTCCGGTCACTGCTGACTGTCCAGAGCCCATCGTGGGACTTGCTGGAAGCAGAGAGGGCTCCGTCTCTTCTGCTGGGGTGACGCCAAGAAGCAGCCTGGATGCTTGGGTCTTTGGTTTGGCTGCTGCCTGGCAGGTGTGGCCCCTGGGAGCCCAAGCCAGGAGATCCCATGGTGGTAGTGGCAGCAGTGCTAGCATGGCAAGGCTTTCTTGTGATCGTGGCTCTACCGGGGATTACGCTATGACCCTTCAGCGGGACAGTGATGAAGTGCAGTTCAATAGGTGCCAGGGCTGTGCCCCCACCTTCTCTCTGCTACTCCCTTATGGGATTGCTGCCCTCCTCGGTGTGGATGAAGGGGGCATTGATGTAACAAGCTAGAAATGCATGTGGTGGTGATGCCCTTCCTCCACCCGTTTCTCTTTCCCCTCTGGATTACGTTACCATTTGACCTAAACCGTGGCTCTCGGGTGTCCTCGGTTCAGTGCTCTTCCCCATCCAGCGGGCACCCAGAAGGGGACCCGAGCCATCCTGCCCTGCTCCGGAGGCCCCAAAGCCGGTTGCTCCATCGGGTGTGAGCTGTTAGCAAGGCTGTTGCGTCTCGCCAACCTGAAGGAGGGTGATTCTCAGACTTTGCTATGGTGCAGACCTCGTCTCCATGAGAAACCTGGGTCTTGTAGTAACCACAGGACTGTTCACAGTAGTTTGTTTTCCAAAAGCCTGCCCTCCGTCCCTCTCCCGGGTCTGTGGAGAGGGCTGGTTCCACTCCTGCCTTCCTCCACCCCTCTGACATGGAGCCAGGACGGGGCTGTTTTGTGCTGTCGGTGGGATCCCAAGTACTGCAAAACCGCTGGGCTGCAAGGTGTGGCTGTGCAATCCTGGCTAGCCCGGGGTAGGTCATAACTGGGTACCTTTCCCGCCCCTCCACTCTCCCGCAGTGATCTCCACGCCAGCCTGCTGCCAGCAGCTATCGGACGAGTTGCCAGTCTGCGACAGCTGCCCCTTGAAAACAACCATCACGGCAGAAAATGAGGTGGAAGCCGCCAAGCTCTCCAACAACTACAAGGTCAGCTCGGTCTCCTCCCACTTGGGCTCGTGGCTGCTGGTCCCACTGTCCTGACCGCTCCTTTCTGACTTGGATGTGTCTGTGCACCTCTGCTCTCTGGGGCAGGGCCCTTTCCTTGCTGCACCATTGTTGCTCTGATTCTCTGCAGGGGGGTAGCGCCGAGTGCCTGGAGCCTCGGTTTTTTAAGCAGATGCTTTGCCCCGGAGGTGGGAGCAGACTCTGGGTCTGCACTGGATACCCAGGACCAGTGACAGGGCTTGGCTTTGCAGTATAACCTGGGCACAGTTGCTACCAGTGTTTTGCACTCCAGCTGGACGTGGTGATGACGGGGCTGGAACGAACTGAACCTGGCCCCTGCTATGCTGTGAAGATTAGCAGCAGCTGGGTGACCAGCACAGGTGCCAATAATCAACCTGATTGAGCTTGGGGCATTACACTAACGCACCTCTGGATTGTCCTTGTGTGGCCCTCCTAATGTCTCACTTCATGTAGAGTTGGACTCCTTAACTTCTACAAGGTGCTGCCTGGTTTAATTAGTGGGATGTGGCAGAGGAAGCTGCTGGCAAATAGATGAGCTGCTTTGATGGGAGAAGTGCAAACATATTTGCAGTGATCAAGCTGAGATGGGAGTCGCTTCCAGATGGGAGACCAAATAAGCTGGAGCCTGGGATTGGAGAACTGAATACCAGCTGTTGCCCATGTCTTGTGCCCATAGTAGAGTCCCTCTTGCAGTCTGATCTGTAGCTAGCTCCCTGGGGGCGGTGAGGCTGGGATGGGCCAGGAAGTGCTGTTAACCCTCCTGCAGGTGGGAAAACTGAGGTCCCAAGGGACTAAGCAACTTCCCCAGGTGCTCTTGGAAACTGAGCTTGTTTCAGACCTCTTGCTGGCTTTGTTTTACCTAAACCAAGATGCAAATTGCTGATCTTTTGAAGCACAATAGTCTGAACACTTTTTGCAGGGAAAACTCCTTCCTGGGGTCCTGGAAGGAGATAACACTTCACTCCAGCCTGTGAGGCAGGGCTGCTCCTGCTTTCTGAGCATTAGCTGGCTCTCAAATTGCAGGGTTTCCTCTTAACCATGAAGAGGATGTGAAGAGATGTCCTCTCATCCAGGCCGAGTAGGAAAGAAACCTGAGGCTTCCTGTGGGAGAGGCGGAGTTGCTGTAATCTGATGCAGTGGGGACTTCATAAAACCACTCCTGAGAGCTGGTTGCTGACAGTCATTGGGCCTCTTGCTGTCTCCACAATCCTTGGAGGAGCTGCATGGGCCAGCTGCAAGCTCTGCTTTTAATCCCAGCTGTATCCCCATCTCTCTAAAGCAGGCCTGGAGGTCCAAGGCCAAGGCCCAGACCCAGACTCAATCGCTCGAGCAGCTCCTCTGCTCCCTGCTGCATGCATGTCTGAGCAGCCCTTAGCTGGACAACCCCGCACTGTTCATGCACAAACCCTGGGGAGCAGCACCCCATGGCATGGCTGACGCCTGGCCTCCTTCCCCTGCTCTGTCCCTGTAGGTAGGACATGTCCTAGGTGGGGGGGGTACCAGTGGTGACACCCCACGTGCTGAACTTGGGGCTTTGCTTGGTGGCACAAATGCTGTCCCCCTGCCATGAAGCCACGCACAGCACTCCTGCCTAGTGCTAAAGCAGTGGCAGGTGTAGTCTGCAATCGCACGGACCTAACTGCACGTTGCGTGTCCCAAACAGTTTGGCTTCAAGAAGTGGAAGAGTCACGTGACGGCCCGGCCCTGGGCAGACCGCTCGGAGATCGTGAAGGAGCTCTACTCAGACCTGAATGTCATCAAGAGCTCGAGAGGTATGCAGTATTGTAGCTGGGGCTGGTCCTGCTTGGAGCAGGGGGTTGGACCAGATGTGACCTCCCGAGGTCCCTTCCCACCCTCCTGATTTTTCTGATTTTTCTAAACCAGACTGGGCTGCCACTGATCTGCCCAGCATGCAGCAAGCTTTCTGGCGTGGTGGGTGGGAGAAGCCCTAAATCTGCCTCCCAGGATGACTAGAAGCCCAGAGACTTGAGGGAGAAGGGGATCCCTGTGTACCAGCCAGGGGGACTGAGCTGCCTGGCTTGCACATGTGTGGTCTGTCATCCCTCCCTGGAAAGGGACAGAAGGGAGAAGTACTCTTCTCCCCCCAGAAAGGAGGCTTGAAACCTAAAGGTGTCTTTTTGCATGATGGAAAATGAAGATTGCAAAGAACTGACTGAACAGCAAAGCGGATGTACTTTCCAGGGTCTCGTCTATTGGCAACCCACCGCTTGGGCACAACAGTTATCATTTGTGGATGTAACAGGCAGCTTGAACTAAGTGTGGGTCTTGGCCCGGCGTCCAACAGGTGTCCTAGACCTGGAGCAGAGATGTATGGGTGGAGAGGCTGGGAAGAGACTTGGCCCGTGGGGATCTTGCAGCAGTGGTGGGGCTGCTAGGGGCTTGGAGCATGCTTGATGCCTACTAGGCTAGGATGGGACCAGGGGAGCTCTCCTCCTATGTCCTGACTCCTTGGTGGGGCTGGGAGCCTTGCTGCCCATGACTGCAGGGAGCATTGCTCCACCTGGCAGTGGAAGAGCTTTGAGCAGCTGCAAATGCTAGAGCTGGCCGTCTTCCCTCAAGACGACCCTGCACTGGGATCGCATCGGGACCCCTCTTAGCTCTGTAGCTAGAAGCATCTTAAACCGTGACTGTCCTGCAGAGGTGGCTCCTTCCACAGGGGATGGGTCTTATGTGGGTGCAGAGCACGCTTCTGGGTCCCCCAGCCCAGCAGCATGTGCGCCGTGTACACGTTGCACTCTGGTCTCTGGGGCTACGACCATCCTGAAATGCAGCCTGCTCCCAAACCAGCCAGGATGGGTGTCCTCACCCCCTCCATGTCCCTTCTCACCAGGCTCCACGGTCACCTGTGGGAACATCTTCTACCTGCTGCTGTTTGGATGGTGGCTGTCTCTCGTCTACCTCCTGGTTGCTGCTGTGATGTTCCTCTCTGTGGTTGCAGCTCCATACGGTATGGCCTGCAGAGACTCATGATAATGGTCTGGGTCCTAGTTTTTCCCCTGCAGCCAGGGCACGTCTGACTGCCAGCCAGCAAAGGAAACGATAGTGGATTCCAGCAACCCTCGTTGTTGGTTTTCCCCCTTCTCCAAGTTCCTCCCATAAAGGTGGGAAGTCCCAACACCAGACCTCTGCTAGCTGCAGAAGCTCTTTGAATTGCAGCTCTGGCCCCTGCCCCGCTCCCCCAAGCAGCAACATCAACTGCAGGGGTGCCGTGCCCACAGCTTGGCCCTTCCTGATGCTGGAGCAGTCCCAGGGCTGACTGCTCTCTCTCCCTGTAGGAAAGCTGTGCTGGGACCTGGCGGGCTATTTCTTCTGGCCCTTTGGGAAAGTGATCCAAAAGGTGGAGGTGAGTTGGATGAGAGCTGCCTGCTCTGGGGCAGGGTCCATGGCTAGTCCTTTCGGCCCAGCCCCTGACTTTTTTTAGGTCTTTATTCCGACTCCCCTGGGCACAGCAGCCGAGTCCTCTGTCCCATGGGCGCCCTCCTGTGTGCGGCTCTTTCTGAGCGGCCCTGCTCTCCTCCCATCTCCAGGCTGACCCCCCTCTGAGGAAGTGCAACACCCTGTTCAACAAGTGCACGGTCATCTCGGAAGTGAGCGACCCCAAGGAGAGCACCCCCTTGCTCCCCCAGCACAACGTGGGGCAGGGGCTGGCGGGCAACGCTGATGCCACGTACTGGGTAAGGCTCCTGCCTGGCTGGGCACTGTCCCTGCATCACGCTGGAGGGAGAAGATGACCCTTGGGAGTGGCTGGGGAGTCTGTTTTTGGGGGGGGCCACCAGCACAAACCCAAATGAGGACTATGGTGGTCAACAGTGTCCTCTGGCTACAGCCTCCCTGTTGCAGGGGCCAGGCTGTATCACACCACTACAAGCTGTGCTGGCTGTCTTCAGGTGGGAGAAATACGGGGTGCTGAGCTGTCCCCTGGGCACCGGTATGGACCAGCCTTGCTCTCCTCTTCCCCCAGCATCGTACCGACACCTACGTCTGGCTCCTGCTGGGCTACCCGTTCCTCGCCGTCGCCCACAGTCTGGTCTGCTTCATCTCCTGGCTCCTCGTGTTCATCATCCCCATCGCCAAGATGAATGCACGGACAGTGACTTGGATCCTGCTCCTGCCCCCAGAGCAGGTGCACGTCCAGCGCGTGAGGAAGGTGGGTTGCTCCAGCCTGCCCCTCCTAGGGGGACTGTGTGAGGGCTGGTGTCTAGAGGCAGTGTCCCATTGGGTGCCAGCACTCCCAGTACTCTGCTTCTCCCTTGTACTGGAGGGGTTGGGCAGGAAGGACTTGGAGCAAAGAAATGACCCAAAGGCTTCTGCCCCCGCTCAGACCGAGGTACCGCTGGATGCGGAAGTGATCCTGTGCTGCTACCGTGCCGTGAACGCCTACTACTACAAATACGCCGTGGACGGGATCAACGTCTTCGCTGTCAGTATCCTTGAACCGTTGGCTGCCCCTGGCTCGAGGGGCAGTGTCATGGGTTGGGCAGCTCTGAGCTGAGATGACTGCAGGGGAGAGAAGATGCTGGGAACAAATGCAGGAATCATCCCTAAGGCAGGGCGAATTGAGCTTTCTTGGTCCTAGGTGGCTGCTGGGCATCGGTCACTGGCTCCCGGTGCTTGTTCTCGACCTGGCAGGGAGCTCGTGGACGATGGACCCGCTGATTGCCATTAACCAGACTGGTCGGGGATCTTCCTGCATCTCTGAACTAATTGGTGGAGGGCAGGCAGGGTATGATAGGGTGGTGGGGGTAGATCCCTAGGTGGGGGAAATGCGAATGGGGTTCATCTGAAGCATGCCCTCCTGCCAGTGCTGGAGATCAGGTCTGACCCCATGCAGCACTTAAAGGGAATTTCACCCTGCTGAAGGTCTGTAGGAGCATAAAATGCCTCACCAGGGGCCTAGGCCAAGTGCAACAGGACATGGCAAGGTAAAACGGGGACGTGGCTTGCAGGCTGGGAGGGGTGGGTGGAGATTGAACCTCCTTGAGCTGGAGGCTCTCCAGCACTTGCCCAGCAGCAGGCTGTCCCTTGACCGGCTCCGCTGCAGACCTGCTGCCCCTGGTGATCGTGACTCTGGTGCTGGGCTACGTCGACAGCCACAACCGCTTCATCAGCTCCCCTGTGAAGTTCACGCTCTCGCTGCTCTCCATCATGCCCCTCTCCTACTACATCGGCATGGCCATTGCCAGGTAAGCGTGACCGTCCTTGCTGCTCTGACGGGTTGAGGGCAGCCACGATTCCTGTGTCGCCCTGAACCAATGTAGTAGCGTAATAGTCGAGTCTTGAGGCTCCTGACTCTCTTTTTTTTTTTTGTGTTGGTGCTTCTCCCCTCCCCTACTGGTCATGGCGGATCTAGATTGGCTTGGGACGGGAAGGCCAGTTGCATTGCTATCGACCATGATGGGCAAGCGGCTCCCAAAACCAAATGGGACTTCGCCCTTCAGTACGAGGGGTGGGATCCACATAGCTGTTGCCCTTGAAGGTGGGCAGAAACTCCTCACCTGGGTGCAGCGGTCCTCCCAGAGCCCATCCTGGCACAGCCTCTCCGAGCTAAGGTCCGTCTCTGTGTGCTTCAGTATTTCAGCGCAGAGTAACTTTGCGGTGGGGGCCGTGGTGAACGCCACATTCGGCTCCATCACCGAGCTGACCTTCTACATCACGGCCCTTATCAAGGGCACCCGCGAGGGGAACAAGTGCTACGAGGAGATCGTGAAGGCAGCCTTGACAGGGACCCTGGTGGGCTGCGTCCTCTTTGTCCCGGTGAGTCTGGCTGGAAGCCCCGCGGATCGTTCCTGTTCTCCGCTTGCTCCGTGTCCGTCTGATCCTCGCGGTGTCTGCTTCTGCCTCAGTGTAAATCTCTCCCACTTGCCTTCCTCGGTCTCCTCCTCGTGGGAATTGTCTCCTATCCCAGTGACAACTTGGGGGCGGGGGGAGAAGGACTCTCTAGGCCACGAGCTTTCAAGGGACTTGGCTTACTATGGCCCAAGAGCTTGGTAGTGATAACACATCCTCCACTTCCTCCCAGGGTTTGTGCATGGTGATTGGGGGCATCAAACACCAGGAGCAGAAATTCAACAGCAGGTCGGCAGGCGTCAGCTCGGCCCTGCTCTTCCTTTCCGTGGGAGGTAAGGTGTGGAAACCTGGTGCAGGAAGGAGGGGACAATGGTTTGGATATCTTGGCTGTACCGGGTCGTGGCCTTCGCGATGACCCATGGGTCTTGCAAGACCCATCACAGGGTGGGAGCAGCACTTGAGCATCTATTAACAGCCTCTCTTGTAGAAGCAGGGTGTTGGCTGCTGAGGTCCCCCTGCTTTTTACCTGGGGCAGGTGCAATGTCTTGTGTTGTATCGGGCTTGACAGTAGCTTTGGGAAGACTCTATGGACTTCCACAGGATGGTGTGGACAGGGCTGATGCTGTGTCTGGTGAGGGTTTAGACTAAATGGGACCTCTGGAAGTCCCTTCCAGTTCACTTGTCCGTGAAGACCATCACGGGACCCTTCCCTGGTGTGTTCAGGCTGGCTCTAGATTCTCCTCTACATCAGTTGAGTCCCTCAGATCTGTTCCTGTCTCCATGTTGAGAGGCTCAGGGGTGCTTCCTTGGTGGTACCATCCACTATTGCAGGAGCCTCCCTGCAGCTCTGGACACTACTTGAATGCTGTTCCTAAATCTGTCCGTGCCATGGGGGAATGCAGGACCTGACCGTGATGGGGCACGGGGATGGGCAGACTCCCAGCGCCCAACTTCCCCACAGGCCAGATGCTTGAAACGAGTGTGGCTTTACCTTGGTGCTCGAAGTAACCCCAGCAGCCGGGCTGAGGAGGCCTCTTCCTGCAGCTCGCTGCTCTGCAGGGACTCGAGGAGAAGCCCTATGCCCGCTGGAGGCCCTGAGGGCTCTCGCTGGGCTCAAACTGGTGTAGCCGGATAGCCGTGGGCAAACCTGTGTTAGCCAAGAAGCTGAGCAGAGGCCAGCAGGCCACGGGGCCCCTTGCCCATGGTGCTGGGGTTGGGTTGGGGGGTGTCCGCCTCGGACGAGCACCCTTCTGACCCTCGCACTGCTGCCACAGGTGTCTTTGCCCCG
>NW_005842533.1:278546-324173 GCF_000455745.1 Alligator sinensis
TTCTCCAAAGTCTATGGGAGGCTGGTTTGTGGCGAATGCCAGAACATCTCACACAACCCCCTGGGGCACTACCTGTGCCAGAACTGCCACTTTGACCTGGTAAGTTGAATGGGGAGCAGCAAGGTGTGTTGTCATGTCATTTCCCCCTCCCCTGACTCCTGGTTTTTCTTGCAGATGGCAAACAACGGCACCCTCTACTACAGCCATGTTCAGTAAGTGCCCACGAGCATGGAGGATCTGGTGGGCAGTGGGGAGGGCAGTCCTACCAGATCCAGGAGGCAGCTGCTTGCGCAGCTCTGCTCCAAGGCTTGTCGAAGCACCAGCAACACTGGGCTCCCCCCTTGGGCTTGGTGCCCGGGAGAAGACCCCATGGGCTTTGCACAGACCTATGGTTTCCACAGGACTGCCCCCTTCCTTGCACTGCTGCGGACGGTGCTGGCTGCCCCCACACACGCTTGCCTTTGTCGCTGCTGTGCCCAGCACTGGCCTGCAGCATCCCCTTGCTGGGCCTGCTCTGAGCCGTGTGCTCCCCGTGATGCTGCGGTGCTGCTGCATCCGGTACCAGCCTTGCCTTGATGGCCGAGTCGTCTGGGGGACTCTGAAGGACCAGTGCTGGGTCCAGCCTGTGACCTCTCCTTGCTGCCAAGATGGGTCTGGGGTGAAAGGGATGCTCCTAGCCCACGGTGAAGCCGAGGCTCTGGTTTAGGATGCTGGGAGCCGGCTGCCCCCACCCTGGAGCGGTTTGTTTTTCTGGGGCTCTGTCTAGCGCGTGATGTGTTGCAGGCCCCTGGTGTACACGGTGTCACTCCTGCTCCCGGCTGCCTACCTCATCGGTCTCTGCTTCACTCTGAAGACTCACTGCCACATCTACGACATTCACATCAGCGACTGCCACAGTAAGTCCCTGCCAGGGCAGTCTGGGCTTCCCCCAGCCCCATGCAGAGGGCGGCCGTGTGCTCCCGGGACTGGCCGGTGCCTGGGGACAAGACTGGTTCTTGGCTCCATCTGTGGGTGAGATGCTTAACCCTGTTAGTTTAAGTAGAGCCCCTCTACAGGGAGGGGAAATGGACGGCTCCCCTCCTGCAGCTAATGATGGGGATAAAACTAGCTGGCCTGGGGTGAGGGGGCACTAGAGGATATAATGCATGAGCTGCGGGGGGGAATTCTTCTGCCCTCTTTCCCCTCCCACCCCAGCAGCAAGGAACAGGAAACTTGGCATGAGCCAGCTTGGATAGGAGAGGGGATTTGACTGGCATCCCTGTGCTGAGAGCTTGGGTAGGGCATGGGTGATGCCACTGCAGTTCTGGTTGTTCAGCTCCTGGAGCAGAAGTCTAGCTGCCCCATCCAGGCCTGACCCTGGGGTACAAGCTGGTACCGATGGGGCTGCTGGCTGGGTGCGCACACTCCCACGGCCAAAGGGAGGTGAGCAGATGGATGCCACCATGACACAATCTCCTGGCTGAGCCCAGGGGTGACTTTTTGAGACCCATCCTGGATCACTTGCTTCCTTGCTCTTTTTCCCCCAGTGCCTGGTCACCATCACAGTGCCGTGGTCCACTGGTCCCGCTGGAGGGCCCTGGTCATCCTCCTGCTCTCCACCTTGTGCATGTCTGCCTGCGCCGACCTGGCCACGGAGCACATCAGCCCCATCCTCACCAGTTCCACCGTGTCTCAGGTAAGGAGCCGTCTGGCACTGAACCACCCTCTGTGGATCCCAGTCGGAGGATGCTGTGATACCCAGGCTTGAGGCTTGCACCAAATCTTGCCTCCAACAACCAGGCCGCTGCTGCTGTCCCAAGGGTTGCACACAATGAGCCTTGCAAGGCTGGAATCGAGCAGTGTCCCTGTCACGACTTGCTTGGCTGTATGAGCCAGCTGCCAGATCTGCAGTGGCTCTTCCCCCATCAGGAATATATTCAGAGCTCTATCAATGCGCGGGAGGGGACGGGTACCCGCTGGCTCTGTCTTGGCTAACTCTCTTGCTCTGTCCCCTCTCCACAGTACTTCATTGGGGTGACTGTCCTGGCCATGGTGCCAGAGCTCCCAGAGATAGTCAACGGGATCCAGTTTGCCCTGCAGAACAACCTGAGCTTGAGGTGAGTGCCCAAGGCTGAGCCTGGTCTGGCTCTTGCAGCCTGTATGAAATAGCTGAGACCTGTCTGCTACTAGACAAGCAGAGGCTGAACCACACACCCTAGATGGATGCCCAGCTCTCTGAGGTACAGCATAATGCTGGATGCTCTTGGAGCTGCTCCTAGCTTGGGTTGAAGTGGGGGCATTGATCTGCCCCAACTCATCCCTTCCTGCTTGACTGTATGTTGGAGGTATCTAGCTCTCCATGGGGCACCTGCCTCGGATAAGCTCCTTGAGGAGCTATCTGTGCTTTGCATGGGCCTGGTTCCTCCCTCGAGTGCTAATAGGCAGTATGTGGATGCTGAGTCGAAGACTGCCGCTGAGCCTGCTTTTGGAGAGGATCTGGGAAGGACCCATGGGCCTGGCATGAGGCACTACTGAGCACATTGCCAGAGCCACGTCGGGGTGGAGAGGGCATCTTTGGGCACTTGCCTTTGCTGGGAGGAAGGCACTTGAAGTTCAGCACTTGCATGGCTAAGGTGCCTGTGTTGATGGGTCCTGTGCCCAGAGATGTGGCCACTACAGCATCCAGGGAATGGGACGAGTGCAGTCTCCTGCTGCTGGGCTCTGTCAAACCCTTGTGCTGTCCCATACAGGAAGGGAATGAAGCTTTGTGGATTTGGGGCCCTCTTCTCTCCCTCTCCGCAGCCATCACGGACTGCCTAAAGCAAATGAAACATGACCCAAAGCTGGTCTGTATTCAAGACCAGTGAAATGCCAGCACCCTAGTCCAACAGTGTGGAGGGGGGGAAGGTAGCAAGGGTGTGCAGACTTGTGTACATTTGTGTGTAGTGACTGTCTTCTCTGCCTAGCATCGAGATCGGGAACTGCATCGCTGTCCAAGTCTGCATGCTCCAGATCCCCATCCTGGTGCTCTTCACTATCTTCTATGTGAGTCATGAAGCTGGAGCCAGAGCAGGGCACTGGACTGATGTTGTGGTGTCACCTGCTCTGCACAGGCCATGGAGCCTGGGAGCAAAGCCCCTGAGGCTGCAGGTGCCCATGGGACAACTGGCCAGTGGTGTTGTCTAGCGCTGGTGAAAGATACTGGGCTGCATGGTCTCTTGTAGAGCAGCAGCAGGTGAGGGCAAGGTGGGGCTCCCCACTGACACCTCTGTTGGAAGGATGACCGCTGTTCTCCAGTCTCCCACACAACTGTCTAGCTGGACAACACAATTGGAGGACTTGCTAACTTTTAATGCCCTCAAATTGTTTTAAAGGGCCTCAGCTAGAATGCAGACGGGTGATGCTTGTAGCTGCAGGCACCTCTTCCTCCGAATCGGGGTGGAAAAAGTCTCTTCCTTGGCCTCCTTGAGACCTGAGGAAACCAGGCTGCAGGAGCTCATGTCGAACGCTGAGGGGTTTGGGTTGGAGATCTCCTCCTCCACTGTGCCCAGCTCTGCTCATCTGTCATCTTCCACTTGCCGTGGGTGGGCAGAGAACGGAGACGGGCTGGGTTTGTTCCTCTGAACTTGCGGCGATGCTGACTTTTGAATCCTTGCTGAGCACACCATTGCTGGCAGCCAAGGAGACTAACTGCTCTCTGCCCTCCCACAGCCCACTGGTTTCATACTGGTCTTCAGTGACCTCCACGTCTATGCCAGCATGTTCAGTGTGGTCCTCATGAACTACATCTTCATGGATGGCAAGTGTGACTACTTCCAAGGTAACAGCCCTCTCCTTCATGGTGTCCTAGTGCTTCCAGCTCCTTTTCAGCCTTTTTTTTTTTTACTAATACTCAAGATTTCCTTCAGTGCCCCAGGCCTGATAACACAATGCTGTACTTGTTTGGGGTTTTTTTTGAAGACTTAACCTACAAATGCTCCTTGATCTAAACTGATTTGGCTTTTCTTGCTTGCTAAAAGATGAATTGGATTACCCAGCTACAAACCAGATCTGCCTCCTTTTTTTTTAAATCGGTAGACTGCAGAACTTTAATCCCAGCTAACCATGTCAATCATGGTAGAGAGCAGCTCTTTCAGCAGACGGGTACCATCTGACCTGGTATCGTCTGCCTCGCAAATGGGCTTTCACTGGTACTTGTAGATACAAGGCACAAAAGTTAGTGATCCGGGTCTGGATCCTACACCAAGCAAACTGGCTTCTCCACCACAGGTCCATCTAGTGAAATAATATATCAGCCTGTCGGAGGCGGAGGCTTTCCCCGGGAAAGGATGGGATCCTGTCACCTTCCACTCCTAACCATTGCTGTTCTCTCTTCCCTAGGTACAGTCCTGGTGATGGTCTACTTCATCCTCCTAGCTGTGTATTTCTTTGCTCCGTCCCCTGCTGGCTGCTGAGGCCTGTCTCCACTGGACCTTGTCTCCAGATCTCCTGGAGTTGGCTTCTCTCCAAAAGTTTGCTCAGGGATTTTCCTGGTCTGGTTTTAACTAAAACACAGAGGAAAGCTGAAGAACCTGCCACCAGAGGTTTTAGTCTCTACTGGGAATTGGGCATTGGGAAAAGGGCATTTTGAGTGCCCGAACTGCCCATCTTCTGAACCCAAGATGGAGCCTCAAAGCCCAAGCACTTGCATACGGTATTGGTGGCGGCGGCGGCAGCAGCACACTTGAGCTGTGCATGGAGAAACGCACATGAGCTCAAGTTCCTAAAACCCAGAAGATGTCTACCTTTTTAGGCTCTTAAGGATGGACTGCTCCCTGCTCAGGGCTGTGCTCTCCAAGGAGATGTCTGGAAAGACCCATATGTCCTAGCAGGACGAAGGTGGCATCATGGACATGGGGACCTGAAACTAACACTGGCCTGTAGAAATGACGCACAAGGGTGTTTTGTTACTTGAAAAGCACCGAGTGGTTTTTTTCCAACTGTTCTCATTAAAGCAATTTTGTACGAACAAGGAATGGGTCTGCTCCTTTTGAACAAGGGCTCTGCAATTGGCTGCCTCCAGGGGCCGGGGCTCTAGCCGGTGACTTTTATCTTATGGAGGTTTTTCTTCCATAATTGCTCTGTGGAAATACTGGTCCTTGTGCATCTGGCAGGCTACAGCCATGCTTGGGGAGTGACGAACACTGGAGGTGATGCACTCTGCACAGAGTGGTGGAGTAGATGGAGATAGTGGGAGACTTCATCTGGATCCCTAATATTTAATGAAGGTGGAATAGGGAAGGGAACAGTGTGTGGGAGGGGGAGGCTTTTATCCAAAAGTCCTCACTTTGTTGCCAGCCTCCAAGTAGCTGCTCACTGCACACCCTGTGCTGAGAGCTATTTGGAGCATGTGCTACTACTGGCTAGTAAAGGGTAGTCGAGAGCTACTGGGCTACTGAACCACCCACTAGCTGTAGCACTAAAAATTTAAACCTTTGACTCTCTCGTCTCTGCAGGCTCTCTGCTGACTCCCAAGAGGAGGTTGTACCTGGCTTGTAATTTGTAGCTGTTAGGGTCGGAAGGGACCTTCAATAGATCGAGTCTGACCCCCTGCCCTGGGTAGGAAAGAGCGCTGGGGTCAGATGACTCCTCTGTAACGTGCTCCTTTGTATTGGACAAGTATCAGAAACTAGGCTATGTCCTCCAATTAGGCACCAAGTTGAAGCATCTGCTATCTAGCTACTCCCATGTCTCCCTGCAGTTTACAATAAGCTTGTTCTACTAGAGCCATACTGTCCCTGGATCTGACTCTCTCAGCTCTTGTAAATCCAGGCAACCAAAAACCGGCTGGTGTTCTTAGGACCTGGCTGTCCCTAAGGAAATGTTTTTTTGGTGCCCAATTAGTAGCTGCAGTTGCTTAAGAGCTCCAATACATGTGGCAAAGTTGCTCCTTCCAAAAACAGGCTGTCTCTTCCTCGGAGCATAAGCCATCCTTGTAGAAGTTCAGTATGTAGTAAAAGGGAGGTGGGGTAAGGCAGCGTTCAACCAGGTGGAGCAGGAGTGGGGAGAAGGTGGGTGGTGAATAGAACTAGATGGTGGACAAGTGACCAAAAGTAGCCATCGGTGACAGGTTGCATGTGTTCAGCACTAGGTGCCCGAGAGGATGCAAGTACTTTGGGCTTGCAATCTGCTAACGCTGTCTTGAATCTGCAGAATGCTCTTAACTTGTCCTACATCCCCCAAAAATGGGGATGGGGGTGCATCTTGCTTGTGGATGGGCAATGATTTGGATATCTTGGCTGTACCTGCCCATACTACTACAGTGCACAGCTTGTTTCTGGGTCATGGCCTTTTTGTGATGACCCATAGGTCCTCTAGACCATCGAGCCTTAATCTCCAGCTTGGTCTCCCAGTCCTCAGGCCAACAGATGCTGCTTAAAGTTTAATTCCTACAGTAGTTTTTTTTGCTGTAGCACTAAGACAGTAATGACAGCAAGGCCTGCTCCTGACTGCAGTCACTGTGCAAGTGCCTAAAGATCCTGTTTTCACTGACTTGTAGTCTCTTCTAGGGGTGGTGCTAGCAGCCCTAGCTTAAGATTGGGCTAGAAGGGAGGCTTATAGCACTAAACCTGGTATCTGAGTGCAAGGGCTTCTAGGTTGCAGGACCCAGGAGGATGGTGCTTGCTTCCCATGCTGTGGGTTACCTCAACTCCCCCACTAACAGCAAAAATACAGGCTGTGCCTCATGCTAAGTGACTGCAGGGGAAGAAATGCCAAATGGTGCATACAAGGCCACAGGCTCCTCTAAGGGGAGTTCTCTATCTGGTGCTGGGAGTTAGATTTATCCTTGTCCTGGTCAAGCTAAGGGTGAGACAAGTCACAGTATGGCTGAGATCTCCATTGAGGCTCTGGGCATCCTAGCTAGATCTTGCTAATCCATCCAGGTCCTGCTGAGTGGCTGGGGAGTACCAGCTTTGAGCTTGGAAAGGCCAGTCACAAAGTGGAATAAATTATCCTAGCAGCAAGCTCTGCTCAGGATAAAAATGTGCCTGCTTCCACACCACCTTCTCTCCTTGGTTTTTGCTAATAACCCCAAGATGTTCAAACAGCAGCCAGTACCTCCAGGACTACCTTCTCTAAGCAAGTAGGAGCCTGCACCCAGCTTAAATGCAATGCTCTGCAGCTGTATAGTTTGCTAGCTCTCTTGAGCCAGGAGGAAATCTGGAGTGAGCACAAAGCTGGGGTAGGTCCTGCTGGAAGAGCTAAACCTGTACGGGGGGTGGGAGGGACACACTAGAAGTCCTGAGTGAAACTCTAGCTTTGTTCATGCCTATCAGCTTGACTAAAGGGCAAAGGTAGCCTAGCATCCTCCACCCACCAGGGCAGGTGGCCCCTTTAGACTAACCCAAGTGACTGGGAGATGGAAGCTCTTGTAGCCAGCAACCTACTTCATCAGATAAATGTCTGACACAGTAGGCTGTTACCTTCCAAAAGTTCAGGACCTTCTGAACCAGTTATTTTGGAAAAGGCCACCCTGCCCTACAGCCTACCCTTGCTAACCCCTTCCGCACCTAGAGACTCAGTCAAGAGCGTAAGCAGGGTAAGGGCAAGATCAAATATTTCCCAAAAATCAGACCAGGACTTGCCTTTGGTGAGCTTAAGCTCCCCTCTTGGAAAGGAGCCAACAGCATCTGCAATCCAGGAACTGTCCCCAAGCCAGACTAACAAGCTTTGCCTGTTTCCCTTATGGACTTACAGGAGCATTGGAGGTGTGAGAACTGCTTGCTCCCTCGGCAGTAATGTGGTGGTTGAAGATGGGCTACCTGTGTTTATTTGCATACCACACAGCTTTCTCCCAAAAAATAGCCTTCCAGAACAGGGCTTCTCTCTCAAACCAGGAAGCTGAATTTTCTACTCGGAATAGAAGCATGGAGACACTGCAAGATGCCTGCTGCTGCTTTCTCTCCTCTTCCCTCCAGCAGCTACATGGAGGGAGGGACCGAGTTGAACAGGGCTAGAGCAAGGGTGGGGTACAGGGGTATGATCACTTACTTTAAAAACTACTAGCAACAACAGTGGCATTCTTATCCATGTAGTTTTGAGAGTCAATTAGCATCATGACTCATTATAATCTACCTGAATCCTGCTACTTGTTCTTCACTCCAGAGGTGGTGGTAACCTACCTAATCAAACTATCCTTTTTCCAGCAATTTTGCTCTGTTATCTACCCCGTGTCTCCTCCTCTTTCACAATCCTAGTAACTAGTTTTAGCTCATCTCAAAATCCTAGCTCCATCCATGGAGTCCAGTCTTCAGCAGCAGTTGCAGTTTCAGCTTTTTGCTAAGCAGCCAAGAGCTTAGTTCTTGTTCTTTCATCCATCTTCCCAAAAACAAGGTGCACGTCTTATTTGGGGGGTGTGGGAATGAGAAAAGGCAGTATTCTCTCAGTAGCCGCAGGGGACAGACGAGGAGCAATGGTCTTAAACAGTACCAGGCGAAACTTAGTTGGAGACATAGGCACCGACTTCTATTTTTGCCAGGGAGGCTTAAGATGATGGGCATGTGGAAAGTTTTATGCATTTCAGGTGACAGCTCTTTCCAAGGAGGCCCTCGCATACTCAGCTCTTCTAGCTGCAGATTAGGAAGAAGTTTCTCACTATGAGGGTGGTCAGGCATTTGAACAGACCACCTGGAGAGGCTGTGGAATCGCCATCCTTGGATGTGTTTAAGAGCACATTGGACAGACACAAGGCTGGGATGGTTTAATTAGGGATGATCTGGTCCTTAGCAGTAGGTTGGCTTACAGGTGACCTCCTGGGTCACCTGTAAGGGGATGGCAGGGTCCCTTCCAATGCTACCATCTTATAATACTTGCTCAGGTGCGATCTGGCAGCTGTGGGCTTCTGTATCACTCCGTAAGTGGGTTTAGAAACTTCCTCTTCTCATTAAACACAGCTGCTCTGTTCCTATGAGGCTGCTGGGTTGACCAACAGCCTTGGTAGAGACCAAACCTCCACACCACAAAGGACCAGAGGCAAGGGAAGAGGTGCAGAAACAAGGTACGTGATCTGGACAGGTTTATTCATCAGAGCTTTAAAAAAAACAAAAACAAAAAAACAAAAAAAAAGGGGGAACAGCCAAAAACACTGACAAGGTACATAAATACAGGCCAGCACATCCGTGCAGCTCACAGCCCTCCGCCCACCCCTGCACGGCTCCACACAGGATTCAGTCGCACAAAAAGAGAGAGAGAGAGAGGCAGATCGAGAAAGGACATCCACCAGCGACAGCATGCACAGACTCCCACACCACGCATGTGCACAGGACGTGACTTATGGACCGAAAGTAAGGCAAGCATGGAGTTTCGCCCCACCCCCTCCCCACCTCCTAAAAAAAGGGCACTCGCAGAGCAGGCTTTTCCTATTATCCAAGCAAGCTTCTGCTCGGACTTTGTATCCCTACGTGAATAGCACTAGAGCGTTGTCCCGTGCATCTGCCCGCGGCTTCCAGGGACTAGACCGAATGCTGCAGCAGAGGACCTGAACTTGGGTCTGGGAAGCACCCTGACACCAAGCTGAGCTGTTCTTGCCTCACCCATGAACCATATTCACATTAGAGGGTCAATATATGGTGACCAGCCCTTGAAAGGGCTAGAAGTGGCTGGGACGTTTCATCCACAGGGCAGAGTCAGAGGTGAGATTTGAATCGGCTGCTGCTCTGAACTTAGGCAGGAAAAGGGCATTTGGGTTGGTACAGTGATCCCTTCACAGCTGCACACGAGATGACTGCCCTCCCCGTTCAGCACAGTGACTTGAGGGCACCGGCATGAGGAGCAAAGGAACAGCTGCTAGTGGATCTGCGATGGATCTGAAACCACCCGGCTGGAGTCTGAAGGGATGACACGCGCAAGGCATTGCTCCCTGGTCCCCAGGGAGCCCCCGGCAGGGTGTACAGGGCATGGGGAGACGGCTCTGAGAACAGGCTGGCCATGCTGTCGCTCCAGCACCATTTCTTGCAGAATTAATTTAGTCACCAAAAAAGGCAAAATGCTGCAGTCGTTACTTAGCACCTCAGAGAAGGTGAGGGGGAAAGAAGAGATGTGATATTGTTTTCTTCAGCAATAGCAAAGCTAAGGAGCCTCTCGGCGATGTGCTGCCAGAAGCTGAAATTGGTAAGGAGCCAACTCATCTGCTGAGATTACACCTCCCAGCAGTAGCAAAACCAGGCTCTGAAACAACAAGATGGGGAAAGGCACTTCCCTAGGAAGGAGAGGTAAAGCTTAGGCTGTTCTCCGCAGCATGTAGCGGTGACGTGAGCCCCCCTCTGTGCGACGCCCAGCCTGCGGAGCCCGCAGCCTTCGGCATCAGTCTCTTCCCTAAGGCGACGAGACTCACTGCTCCGCCTTTCATCGGATACCCCACACGTATCCGAAAGCAGTTCTGTGACCAGCAGCAGCAGGTGGGTCCTCAAAAGAGGTGCTATGAGCCAGAGAGGCACAATTTCCAAACGGAGTCGAGAAAGTTTGTTCAGCCATGAAGCCGGAGAGTTCAAGCCTCTGTTTTCCTTGTAACAGGGGCAGCGGAGTGGAAGAACAGCGACCCAGGGAGCCAACTGCTGATGTGAATTCAGGGCATCCTCTCTTCCTAAGCCAGCCTGCATGCAGGGAGGCTTTGCTGTTTAAACACACGCCTCACCTCTCCAAAAAAGCTGCGTGCTGAGAGGCCACGGGGAGCCGGAGCAGGGAAAAGAACTGGTAGAAGCAAACAGATGTTTTCTGCCCATTGAAATTGGGTCAGAAGACACCCAAGAATATCACACACCCCACGAAGGATCAGAGGGGTGGCCAACTGAAGACGATCACTATGAAGCTCTTATGCTGCCTGTCAGATCACATATATATAGTGATATTTGATGTTTAGTCTTGGGATTATGATTAAAGCTTGCTGGACGCCAAATCGGGCAAGCGGCCATGTTGAATCCCGAGATGCCCCGGTAAAGAATCATACGGGTAACGGGGGTGGGAGGGAACGCTGCTGGAGCTCTTGGAGACAGACTGGTATTTCAGCCATTAACCGTTACAACCGGGAGAGGTTTCCCTGCCAGGAGCTTGATTTTCCACAAGTCCCCTTTTATCAGAGAGACAAAAGCAGCTCATCTGAGCCATTCTCTTGCCTTTTCTTCTCCCTCAGAAGTGGGACAGCAGTGAGGTAATCCCACTGCTGTCCACAGCGTGTCCCAGAGCTCGGTAACACAAGATAGCACAGCTCAGGGGGCCAGTTCCTTGATTTCACCAACTCAGAGACAAGTTTGTTTTCACGTGCAGAATCGTTCCTGCTTCACTTGATCCGAGGGCTGAGGAGATGCAGGGAGAGCGACCAAAGTGTAAGGCGAGCAGACACAGCTGATGAAGGAGAGGATGAAACCAGTTCAATCCTGGAGTGGCTGAGCACACTCAGTTTCCGCTGAAGTCTCTGGAAGGGACAGACACTCGGCCGTTAGCAGGACTGGCCCCCGTGTGCTAGTGCAGGAGCACTTAATGAACCTAACTGTGCATCCAAGGGGCAGCGAGGACTTCCAACCCACTTCAACATAAAGCCATGTTTCACACTCCACCTGGACACGGTGAAGGCATCGTGCTTACAGTAGGGCACAGGCGCTGGCAGCAAAGGCTTTTGCAAGGCCGCACAAATGTGTTGCCTGAAGGATCAAGGCATGAATGACCCCCCTTGCAAACACTGGAATGAATGAATTCCAACCTAGAGAGTGCCCAAGAGGCCACTTAAGCCAAGAAGAGATTTGAGCAGGCGAGCACTGATGTAGAGCTCCTCCTCACCATTTATCCCCAAAAGATGCAGCCCAGCACTTGAGCAGCAAGGGGATGCGGGAAGGAAGAGGCTGCACTTTTGTAAGTCAGCCACTCATGCAAGGTTAGGCCAAAAGGCACAGGTTCAGCGTGGACGTTGCACCAAGAGAAAAGACGGTAGCCATTAGATTAAGGCCAACAGGGAACCATCGGATGGCTGAGAGCAGCTAAGCGTCTCTCTAGCTCTCCAGCCTGAGGATCACGCTACACACAGTGAGCAGACTTGCTCGTTAGAAAACCCACCAGAAGCTCAGGAACTGAGGGCTCACCTGACTCCTAGCTGTACACACACTCTCAGCAGACATCAGCAGCATCTGGCAGACACTTCGGATGCTGTAGCTTAGATCAGAACCAGGAGAGAGGCTAGAAAATGTAAAGAAGCAGCCATGCAGATGTGCCCTCCACCCACGAAAACTGCCCACTGAGGGCCTCCTCTCACCGCTGAACAGAGGCGGCAAGAAAGAAACGTGGAAACATTGTGGGTCTAAATGCCGATCGTCATCGTCACACAACACTAGCACGGTCCACCATCACCACAGGTGAGAAGCACATGGGAGACATCAAGCCTGTCATGGCTGAGCAGCCTTCAAGTGGCACTGAACTTTTCCTTGCTAGTATAATGGAAGGGACAGGGACAACACAAAAACAAAGAGCAAGCAGCAGCAGGCTTTGGAGTTGCAAGGGCCCAAAGGACAACGCGGTTGAAAAGGAGCCATCCTTTGTTTTGCCTTGGAAAGAAGAAGCTATATTATATATTTAAAACTGACCATGGGAAAGAGCTTGGTACCTCTGGCATGCCGGGCAATAAGTGACCCCTAATGAGCAAAGCTGCGAGCCTGATGCAGATCAACTGTATGAATTTGCTACTACGATTTATTTGCCTCTACAGTAACATCTTAAAAGGAAAATATAAAAGCGCCCCATTCCACTCTCAGGGGGAGGGAAGGGGTGGGTGGCAGGGAGTTATTTGGGAAAGCTAATTAAAAAGGCACTTAAAAATGGTCGAAAATTGTTTTGTTCAAACCCAGGATCCGCCAAACTCAGGTGCTCCAGTTTCGAGGGCCGGGCGTTTGCATTCTCTAGAGCCAGGTTCCACGGTGAGGTCGGAACAAGAGACCCAGAAGTGCGACGTTTCTTCCTTTCCTGCATTTGGAGGAAGGCAAACACGATTCACAGCAAAGGACAAACAATATGTCTCCCCACCAATTTTGAAAACAGCATTACATTTCCCGGGAAGGCAGATGCACTGATTTCCTAGCTCTTCAGAAAATGGACATCCACGGGAGCGGGTCATCAAAAACCCACAGATGAGTAAAACAGGCAACTGCCAAGCTACTGAGAGAAAAATCCAATGCTGAAGGGGAAAAGACAGGCAACTGATGCAAAGTTGGCACAGCTGGACCATGTCCTGGCCACCAAGGGCAGGAAAACACTTAGGTTACATGGGTGTTAAAATCCATACGGTTAAGTTTCCTAAGAACGCGCCATCCCTTCCCACCCAGCGAGAGAACTTTGCAGTCATCTGCACGAGCAGAAATCTCTAGCTTCCCCACTCCCTGCTAAGCAGATGTTTCAACATGAAAAGACAAGGAGCAATTACCCTTCCTCAACGCCACTACAAACAGCAGTGGGAGTTCAAAAGCAGTGTGGACGATCTCCGTTCCCTGCCTCTACTGCAATGCTCCAGCCATCTCCTAGAACTCAGAAGAGGATGAGGACGTGCCTCTAACACATGCAAGTCTTTGGGGAGGAGGGGGGTGGACATTTTGCAGAGGCAAGGCCAGTTCGGGTATCAGGAGGCCGAATGCTGCCAGAAGCCAAGGGCACGGACTGCGACTGTTCCTTCAGGATGCGGTTGCGCTGCAGCGGTTCCTGTCCTCTGCTTGGTTAAATATGTCTCAAGAAACAATAAGTTTAAAAACACCATGGGTAAGCGTAAGCCGCGGCGTTTCCTAAGCCCCTCCCCCACCCCCGACGAGGCTACAAGCGTTATGCAAAGAGCATCCTAGTGGTTGCAACACGACGAATGAATCGGGCAAAGCATCTTCATTCCTGGTGGATTTATACAGATCCATAAATAAAAGGCCGGTTTCCATCCACTTAAAATAAGAGTTTGCAGACGAGGCATCCGAGAGATTTGCCGAGCGAAGCATCAAGCACGTCCTCCCGTCTTCTTGGCCCGTCTTCATCTGTGGTACCCATAAATAGAGAGGGGAGGGGAACGGCCTCTCTCTCGTAGTGTTTCTAGGGCAGAGGGCGAACAAGCAAGGAGGTCTCATTTCAACCGCTCAATGAGTCCCTGTGTGAGTCCCAGGTGCAAGAGCTGAGACCTGGAGAGCTTTGCTAGATGAGGGAAGTAGCCCAGCAGCTTTTCCCATGACAGTTCCAGCAGACTGGGTACTACCAGCCACATCTTAAATAAGGAGCCAGTCCGTTTGTTCTCGTGGATGTTGACTACCCCGCCGTGGACGTACATGCAGCCAGCCTATTGAGGAACAGGGCAAGAAGGGTGTTACTCCAGGTCATGTAAGGAGCTAAATACACAGTGGGTTGAGGGCTGGGGCTGCACTTTGGAAGAGCAAGCCCTTCTCGGAAGAGCACTGCTGCCAGGGTTTGTGGGGGAAATGTAAAGCATCCTGGGATGCTGGGGGACTGGCTTAACTTGAAACTGGAGGGGATCTGAGACAGAAGTCAATACAGCAATTTAACCTAAATCAGTTAAGTCTGATACTACATCCATCAGGTTTATCTTAAACCGGTTTTGGCCTTTTGAAAGCGGTTCCTGTGCACTGAACTTCTGTTACGTTACAGATTTGAACTGGCTTCCGACCACTTATACCGGTTTGTGTGTCATTTCCGTCCCTAGCCAAGGAGTCATTCTGAGTTTGTTACAATGATGTGCTGTGCTACTGATCAGCCAGTGGAGGGACCACAACTTTCTCTCCCAGGAATACAGCTGACATAAAAGAACAATTTAAATGACAACCCTTGTAATGGCAGTGCATGGGATTACAAACAGGGATTACAACCCTGTAATAACCACCCCGGGATTACACATAGCCCACAATCCTTAATCTCAAGTGTCCCACTGGAGTCCCTCAGATTTCTAGAAGGACTTTCTAACTGCAATGATGGTTAAACCCAGGAGCAGCTTCCCTAGAGAAGCTGTGGACTCTCCATCCCCGCATGCTGTTTAGTGCTGGTTAGACCAATCCTTGTCTCCAGTAATTCAAACAAGGATGGTCCTGTGTTGAGCAGGGGATGTGGAGGGCAAGATGACCTTCTGAGGACCCATCCAACCTTATTTTCCAAGACCACGAAGTAGATGGTTATGCTACAGATCCTATGGCTGACCCCCATCATGCCTGCTAAACTCGGTAAGCTTGGAGCCTGCTTTGTACAGCCTGCTTCCAGAGCACAGTGAATGTACCATCAAGACAACATTAACCTAACTCTTCAAATCCGTGATCTCTCTCCAGGGAGAGGCCTTAGCAACAGGATTGGTTTTCTTGTTTAATACTAGATGCCTGAGGCTCACATAAGAATTCTTATCTAGTCTGACAGCAAGAAGAGCCCCCTGCTCTCAGTATTGCAGGCCATATGCTGTGACAGCCAGTGACTGCTGTGCTTCAGGTATAATGTCAGCAAAAAAGGGAGCTCAGAAAGCAATGGTTTGTGCCTGGCCTCAGTCTCCACCACCTGCTGAATCATTTCCACATTGAGATCAACTGCTCAACACCCTGCAGCCTAAAGCCATAATCCTGTCCAGGCTGCCAAATGCACCTGGTTCACGTGGACTGCAGAACAGTTCAGTGAATGAGTTAATCTAGGTCTAGTTTGGGAAGAGAGAGACCAGAAGACTTACTGGCGTAACGGCAGCGCAGTGAAAATAGACTGGTTCGGGCATGACAGCTGGGAGCTTCACCCACTGGAACGTCTGCAAGTTCAGCTTCCAGATGTCTCCCAAGATCACTTCTCCATTGTAGCCGCCACAGACGAACACGTCTGTAAGAAGGGACAACAAACCCGTAGTGTTTAAAAGACTAACCCAGAGGGAGTAGCTATCGCCAGCTCATCTAAGAGCTATAGCACGTCCTGTTACTAAAGCTGTTCTAGAAAAGTCAGGATTAAAATAAATGCCCCTTTTAGACCAATGCGAGAACAGTTTCTTAAATTCTCACCATGGTATGGGCTAACTCACAAGGACTCATCCCCCACTCTTATATGTACAGACCATTTAAGCCTTCATAAAAATCCATATGGCGATCCAGCAGTGACAAACACCTGAGTACTTTGAACCACCTCCCCTCACTGGGAAGTGGGAACATAGCAGCCATGTTTAGTGTTCCTCCTTTTTAAGAGACAGTCACGCTTAAATTAGTATGCGTTTTACATATGCTGCCCTCTGCCCCTGAGATGCATTTCACACTGTGCAGTGGATCCAAGAAAGAGATGTGTAGCAAGATAATTTGAAGAAGGCAGGAAGGAGACAGCAATATGTCTACACACATGCGCGCGTGCGCGCGCACACACACACACGCTTCCCAAGAGCAGCTGTGCTCCTGCCTCTGGATCCAAGTCACATGCAGCTCCGAGATCCGTACACCACCAGGACAAGCCTCCTGCACAGATAATCCCCAATGACACTGCTTCCAAAACATTTCCAGTGCAAAGCACTGGCTCTGCCTCCTTTCATGTAGCAGGCAGTAAAGCTGACTGATCAATGACAGGTGTGAAGGAGGGAAGTCATTTGTGCATATGCTGGCTAGATTGTGAAGTGCATTCATGGCGGACATGTGTTGTTCTACATCGAGGTGACTGCATGTTCAAGCATAAATCATTTCAGACAGTTGGTTATACAGCTGCAATTATACAACACTTTTTAACCGGTCTGACTTGCATTGGTTTAGCACATAGATGTAAATTAGAAGGTGATCCAGAGCAGACAGGAGCATCTATCCCTGGGACCCTGCACCTTGCCACTAGGGGACCGGAGAACAGGACCCAACTAATTTGCCCTGAATGAACAACTAGGCAAGGATTAGCCACAGACACGACACACACACACAGGTGCACTGGTATCATTTTACCGTTGATTTTTCCTCATGGTCATCCTATAACATATTCAAGCCAGTCATACTGGAGTAAGGGATCATGTTCTCAGTGGTGAGAGATGACAGAACAAGGAGAAACACAGTCTCAAGTTGCAGCAAGGGAAGTTTAGGTTGGATATTAGGAAAAACTCTCTCACTAGGAGGGTGGTGAAGCACCGGAACAGGTTACCCAGAGAGGTGATGGAGTCTCCAATCTTGAAGGTTTTGGAAGACCCAGCTAGACAAAGCCTTGGCTGGGATGATGTAGCTGGGGCTGGTCCTGCTCTGAGCAGGGGGTTGGACTAAATGTGACCTCCTGATGTCCCTGCCAACCTGAATTTTCTATGACTATAATCACGGGCCCACACCCTTCTTATGTTGGTGTGTTGTCACATGCCCATGGCCTCATGTTAATTCAGGATTTTCTAGAATAACGCAGCAAATGAAGTCCTGTGTGTTCCAGAAACCTGATGGTGTAAAACTGGAGTTGGCAAACTACAGCCAGCCAAGCACATCTGCACAAGAATACACCATCTAGTGCCCACTTCTGACCTGAAGAGCACAGAGCAGTGTTAATTCGGCCTGCTGAAAGGTTACCAACCCCTGGCTGGAACAAGATGATGTGTTCCTTACTTCTTGTCCCATCGGCACAAGGACAGTTCAGAGAACAGCTCAACTTTTAGGGCAGTTCAGCTGCTATGGGTATTGCAGACTCCTGCTTAAAGCAGCTGGTTTCAGCAATGTGGCCCATAAAGGTTTCATCCTCCTCTGAGCTGGCTGATAAGACGTGGGGACTAATCCCACAAGGTGCTACATCCTCAACTCCACTGAAGACAGTGTGAGTGAAGGATGCCAAGTAACTTGTGGGATTGTTCCTTCATTTGCAGCTGAACAGATTAAAATCCAAAACGCAGCTCTTTGGATCACCTGCCAGGGAGCCTGGACCCTTGTGCTATTTCACACCACTACTGGCATATGTGCTCAATGTACATGTGGCTTCAGAAGGCAGATCCCACTGCTGTCCTTACCATTTTTTATTTGTACACAACTGTGGCATCTTCTAGCTGCTGGGAAACCTTAAAAAAAAAACAAAAAAAACAGAATTGGTTTGCATCAATTCCATCTGATAATTGTGATACTCAGTTAAAACACTCAAGGGCCAGTCAGGACACAAGCCAGTTGAAGAATAATTCTACTTTTTCTTTCAGAGAAAATGATCCCGTAATTAAAATTATGATCACACCATCTAAAGTCACTTATTTATTTGACTTATATCCCACCGTGTTCAACAGGCTCAAGCAATTAGCCAGTTCAGAACGCGGTTTTTTCCTCCACTAGATCTGAGTAATTGTAACTCTCCTTCTTTCCCAAGAGTCAACATAATTAAATTTTAACTCTGATCTGCATGCTAGAGTTGAAGTGTTGTTGTAACCTCAATGGTACAGGGAATACGTGAGAAGTAAGGGTTTTTTCTCCCAATTATACAGTTGATCCAATAAAATGATTTCACCAAAAAACCTCCTACACTCTAATGATAGGGGAGAAGGGGGCCTCACAGAACCACATCTCAGTTTGGGCCACTACAGGATAACACAGCTCCTTACCCTTACTCTGCAGGCTTCCCTAGTAACTAATAGTCTGACTGTTCTGAAGGGAATTAGGAAGTGACAGACATGTCCAACTCGCTCCCCAGGGAGGGTCTGACCGTGACAAAGCTGTCAATTTGAAAAAGGTGAGATGTTAAACTACTAATCTGTCTGATACAGTTTATTTGTAGCTGTTGGGGTCAAACCAGCTGGGTTTCTCAAGCAGTGCAGGCCTTCTAGCACACAGCAGGTATTAAGAAGGCTTTAAAGCATCCTGGCCTTGTCTCTTGATAGGACGCAATCTTACCTGCTGCCTGGGTTTTTATAGGAGTGGAAGCATTGTGCAATTCCAAACTCACCTATTTTTTCATGGGGTTTTGTTGCAATTTCCTCCCAGGTGTTTGTTTCAAGGTTGTACGCATGGATCTAAGAGGGACAGAGGGGACGCATTAGCCCTGCCAGCTCTTACTGTACCAGGTATGGCGGTGACCAACAGGAAGAGATGCTGGCCTGGTTCTGAGCCCCCTTTGATCTCATCGCCGTTGGGCAGAGTTGAGGGGGCCCTTATAAAAAACAAACCCTGCCTTGTGCTTGGACAAAAGACCAAGATATCAAACCGTTGCCCACATCATCAGAAAACCACCTTCCAACCTATAATGGTTACACTGAAAACTACTGTTAGCATCCCACAGCTGAAGGGAAAAAGCACACCCAGTCTGTTCATACAAGTCTTGTTTTAAAAATAAAACAAACGATCCCCTCTCCAGCCCTCAACAATAGTTAGAAAGCAAGATTTTATTTGGGGAAAGAGATACATAACGTAAAGACCAGAGTGTTAAGAACAGGTTTGAGTGGTGTTAGACTTTTCTTTTTTAATAGGCAGCATCATTTCAAGCCCTTTTCTTTACTATTTTGGCATCTAAAAATTGATTTCCTTCCCCCAACGAAAGGAAACCTTGACTATAAAAATATATATATTTTAAGGGGGTAGGAGACAAAACCCACAGACACTGGAAACCCAATTCCATTAAATTCCCTTTCTTGGCAATTCACACAGATGGTGCACCCGCAGAGATGCCCTGAGGAAAATAATCTTTTCTTTTAGTTATGTTGAGAAGCTGATTTCTGTCACTGGGGCCACCAGAAATAAGTTTCTCTAGGAGAAAGCAGTGGTCACCGAGGAACCACGTGAGCTTGTAACAAGTAGGCTTTTGTAATACGCTCTTCTGATCACCCAATTCCAATCAACTTCCCCAAGCAGACTCGGATACCATGTTGGCAAAGGAAACGGGGCTGGTTGTGTCCTGTCCTGCACCATCCCTTGCATTGCAATATGTCCAAATCTCTTTACCTTATCTAAGGAATAAGCTGTCCAGGAAGTTCCACCTCCCAAGATATAAATTCTTTGGCCATCATGTGCGATTTCATGTCTATACCTGAGGATGCAAAGCCAGAGACACTTAGTACCACAGGATGTTAATGCAAGCAAATTACTAAGAAGTATTCTGGAAAGTGATTAGCTTCAGGGGTTTAGGCTGATACTCCTGAGCTCTGAGATCCTAAAAATTAGCCTCCCAAGTCAGGAGTTTGAAAGCACTCATCAAGCAGAGGGAGAAACTGCAAAATTCACAGGTCACACCCTCTAGGAGAATAAGTTAAAGAGGACCATGATGTGTTAAATCAGCCACAAGTCATCAAAGTAGGAACATGGGACTGGAGGGAACATCCTAATGCCATAGGCAACCACGTCATATAATCCTGTTTGTTAATTTACCTGGTTTTCATCTTGAACTAATTGGAAGTGAGGCAACAGAATAGACAACCTAGGGAAGCTGTGGACTCTCCATCACTGAAAGTGTTCAAGAGGTTGGACAGCTGGGGATGATCTAGGCGTAGTGATGCCTATGTTGTACCATGGGTATTTCCATGCTTCTGGGTTTCATTGGTTGCCTCTGCCCTTGTTTCTGCTACATGTGCCAGGGTGTTATTAAGCTTTCCCAGAGGCACTGGGTGTTTGCTGCAGCCAAGACTGAGGACTTTGACTGGGCTGTGCCAATGCTCCTGCTGGGACTTAAAGCCAGAGGTTCCTGGCTAGAGGGTCTTGCCCCTCCACTCAGGATCAGACTGATGCCAGTCTGGGGTTGGGAAGGCATTTTACAACATGGTCAGATTGATATGGACTAGGGGGGATGGGGGGTTGCCTTCCTCTGTAGTTGGGGGCATGGCCCTCTACCAGGGATCTCTTGAGTATATATTGACAACATTTCATAGAAGCAGGACGTTGGCTACCATGGTTCCCCTATTTACCTGTGGAAGGTTGCTGTGTTAGGTTTATGTTGGGTCAGGGTTGACAGCAGTTTTATGTAGAGTTTAGATTATGGATTTATATGGAATAGTCTGGATAGGGATGATACTGCCTCAGGCAGGGGGTTGGACTAGAAGGGACCTCCAGAGGTCCCTTCCAGCCCCACTTCTCTAGGATTTTATGATCAGCTAGAAAGGGCTCAAGGTATTGTTGCAACTGTCTTGTGTAAAGCTGGCATGGTCCCATACTGAACTTCGATCCCGCCCCTCATTACAGAACATGACAGGGATAAAGTCTGGTTGGGGAATAGGCTATTTCCTCCCCCGGCACCTCACCAGCCAGGACAAATCCCTGCTGTTGTTTAGTAATCCACAGTTTAGTTAAATAAGACTTCTCTCTTTATCCCAGCTGGGACCCAAACAGCTGGAGGTCCTGGAGCTCTAGCTATGAAAATTTCAAATCTCACAACACTCATGGGACTGGTGCCAATAAACAGACCTTTTAGCTCTTTCAGTTCCTCTCCCTTCCAACAAATGCAGCCTGTTCCCTACTGGGAAGGCTCTCTTGAAACAACACATTTGCTGCCAGAGCTGAGAGCCAGGGTTAGTTTTCAAACAAAACCTTGGAAACATCCATTCAACATGTGGATCTTGGAACACAGACCGCACAGGAAGCATTAAAACAAGTCCATGTCTCACCTCTCCTCCGGCATGTCACAGGACATGTTGTTTGGTTTTAGTTGTATCCATTCCCTGGTGTTAAGGTCTAATTTATGGAGATCCGTGCTGTAAATATAGCCAGTTGTTCCTCCAAAGACATACAGTGATCCATTAATGATGGCCATTGCCTGGGAAGGAAGGAAAGGAAAGCCACTTAGGAGGCATCAGATCAGTGTATTCAAGGAAGTCAAATTTCCCATCTTCCCCAACTCATTCCGCTGCTCTAGGATGCTGGCACAGAAGAGATGCTGGTGAAGGGAGGAAAGGTTTGGCTGGTGGGTACTCCATATAGCCTAGTGATGTCCTGGCAGAGGTGGACAAGCAGACACTTCCAATAAGATAGGAGATATGAAACAGCAGGTAGGAGGTGGCCCCCCACCCCACCCCAAGGGCAAGTACATGGGCCCCAATGTGCCATGGAAAAAGGCAGAGGTCAGAGTCTCTAAACCCAGCATGTCATGTGCTCAGTACCCCTTATAGTTTCCATGGGCAGAGAATGCAGCACAGGTGTCAACAGCAACACCCACACAGAGCCCCCAAAATCCAAAAGGGAGAGCTCTGTTTAAGAAAAGCCTTTTCATTTTATAGCAGAGGTAAGCTCCTCCACACTATCCCAGTTGGTCACCAATGTACCAAACCCTGAACACGATAGATCCCATTATCCACAAGAAGCAGTTCACATGTTAAACAGGTCACTCACAGTGCACTGGGAGACCCAAAGGAGAGAGTCATGTTGGCGTTCGGTGAAAGGTGGGGTGGCCTAGGCAGGCTTTACGGATGCAGGGATTTTTACAAGGCACAGGACTGCTGCAATAAAGGAAATCCCAAGCCTACAGGAGGGGGAGACTAAGGCAAGCGAAGGGGAGACAAGACGGGATTCCCTGGAAAAGCAGAGCGTAGTGCATAAGGAATGCAGTAGGATGCAACAGGGTAGAGCCTGAAGGGAAAGGTGCCCAGCTTAAATGGGATGGGGTCTGCCAGGGGAGGGATTCAGAGAAGGAAACCTGAGATGCGAGCTGCCAGATGGAAAAAGGTGAATCAGTGCAGCGGGGACCAAGGAGTCAAAGCACAATTAACAATCCTCCGGAGCGGCTGATAAGTGGCCAGAATGGCAAGTCTCAACAGATGATTATCTGATCATTAGCAAACGCTGTGCACAGTAAACAGGCTGCTTCTCCCCTCTCCCTGCCCCCCAAGTCTTGCACAGCCTTTATAACTCAAGTGCATCTGAAGGGTTCACCCATCCATGGTTTTGGCCATGGGCGCAGGCAGGAAGCAGCAAAAGTCATCAGGGGCAGTTGGAGAGAAAGAGAGATGGACACTTTTGCTTCCCACCCCCTGACAAAGCCCAGCAAGCACTGAGGATCCCCTCCTCTTGAGTCCAGAGCCTAGACAAAGAGCATATGCGCAAGCAAGAAGCTTGTGGGGCTCCCATTAGGGCTGGAAGTGGAAGGGACCTCACGAGGCCACTCAGTCCAGCCTCCTGCTCAAAGCAGGATTATCCCTGACTAAACCAGCCCAGCCATTACCTGCACTACTAATAACATTGGTAGAGCGCTGCTGGATGGCACATGAAAATCTTGTGGATTTTCATGACAAATTGTCAAGCTGTTTGTCCCCAGGGTGCAGGATGCATTCACTGCTACAGGGCTGATCAACGTAAGGCTTCATTAGCGACCTTGCAACAGGAGTTTTCAACACGGAAAAAAAATCCGGTGGATTAAAAACAGTTCTGTTATTACAGCCAGTGTCTAAAGCTGTCATTGCACTGAGAACTGCTCAAGTGGGTGACAAAAGGGAGTTAGGAACACATGCATCTTCCAAGCTGAGCAGAGCTGAGCTGAGCTGGGCACTGCACCTAGCCAGGGTTTCACTGGGTACCTGTCCATATATGCGATTCGGTTTCTTCCCTCGACAGCTGAGCAGGGCCCATCGCTTGTACTTCACGTTGCAGACATGGACGTCATTGCCGTTACTCTCACCGAACGGGATCCCAGTGCCGCCAAACACCAGCAGGTTGTTACCATGCAATACAACTAAGTGGGGGGAAGAAAAAGCACAGGTCTGGGCTACGTGCAGTGCTACGTGCCACTCTGCAGGAAGGAAAGGGACTGCGTGGCTCTGCCTCTGCTAAAGCACTGAGGCCAGACAGGTGACACTCGATAGGCTGCACTCCGTGCTTGGCATTAGGATCATGCCGTTCTGGACAAAAGGTGAGTTCAGGTTAAGTGCTCAGATACCATGGAAACAGGGCCCTGTACTTCCAGACAACTAGTGCATTTGGGAGGCTTTGGGATCCCTGAGATGCTGGAAAAGGGGCTGATTTGTAGAAAGGGCTGTGCACTGGCCCTCTGAGACAAATTAAAGCCTTTCAGGGTGTCGGGCTCGGCACCCAAAATCCCTATTGAAAAATCTGGACTGGACTTGGAAAACGCTGGTTTGAGCTGGTAAACAGAGAGAGAGAGAGAGGAGAGAGACAGACAGACAGAAAGGGAGAAAGAGAGAGAAAGAGCGGAAGAGAAGGAAAGACTGAGAGAAGGAGAGAGCAAAAGAAAATGAGCCAAAGAAAATGAGCGAGAGAGAAAGAGAAAACAGGGCCAGGGTAATAAGTGATTTGTCAGCAGACACACAGAAGGAGTCAGACTGGAGCCCAGAACCCCCATCTTCACTCCTCACCCCCACGCAAGTGATTCACAACCTGGCCTCAGGGTAATGGCGTTCCTGTACTCACGTGACATGGAGGCGAGTTCTCTGGGCATGTAGCCTTCTGTGCCCATTTGATGCCATGTGCCCGTGGCAAAGTTGTAGCGCCAAAGCTCCCTGAACAGTGGGTAATCTTCATTCTCCGGCCCTCCAGACTCATCATAGTCTGGATTATACCCTCCAAACACATACAGGTTGGCATTGTCTGCTACGCACCGATGGCCGCTCCTTGCTGGCGGGGCTCTGTAACCTGGATGGGGAAGAAGTCGTTTTGACTTGGTTACGCCCAGAAGAGGGAAAGCAGCTCCAGTAGGGAAGGAGATGCTTGTGGGCCTCAGAGGCTCAGAAGGAAGCCAAGTAGAGTGAATGAAATGCGAGTTTCTGTCCAGAACGGCTGGAGGCCGAGATAAGAGGTAGTTTGCATTAATGAGCTGATAGTCAGGATTTCCCTAATGAGGCACCCACCTCTACACACACCCCTTATCTTGCATTCGTGCATCCAACATCGCATCCTCTCTAAGAACATAAGTGCCATCCTGGGTCAAACCAGTGCTCCACCTAGTCCAGTATCCTGCTTCCAACAGAGGCAGAAGCGGATGCTCTGCAAGGACACCATCCGACCAGATATCTCTAGAGTGATCTATCCTTTATTCCCTGGATTCCACCATTTACTGGGCTAGAGATGCCAGAGGAAACATCTCCAACATCTCAAGATTTGGGTTCAGTTTCCAAGCATTTCATGCTATAAAATGGAAGGGAAATGAATACAGCTCTTGCTTTGGCCTGTCTCTTCCTCTGCCCCCCTTTATTGCTAACTCCGGCTGAGTCGCATCTGGATTGCAAGCTCGCTCAGGTGCCTCTGGAAAGCACCTCCATGCACCTGTGAACCTGTCCACTTAGCAACACAGCTCCCAAACAGTCCCGCAGCAAGTTCCTGACAGGCAGAAATGAACGTTTTAGCACTCCCAGGCCTGCTAAGAGTGTAACAGGGAGCCCAGGTGAGAACAGAAGCTGAGCAGGATTAAGCTATTCATGAGTACTTCAAATAGGACAGGTGATCCAAGAACACAAGCTGAAGCTGACAGCAAGCCCCCATCTGTCTCTCTCCCGTCAGCAGGCAGCAAAAACCTGGATAGGAGTATCCTGCAGCTCTATCGTCCTTAACGCAGAACCAGACTTGCTTCCCCTGCATCTCTTCTCGACTTCCCTGAGAGATTGAGGCCATGAGGAAAGAAGTGAGACAGCCGAGTTCTTGTTGGACAGGAACATATGAAGTCTCAGGCAACAAACAAGCGAGCGATAAAAATACTTCCCAGATTATGAGAACATACAATGAGAGTCTGGCAGTCACACGGCAGGATGCTTCATGACTCAGAGCCAGAGAGGAAAGGGCTAGAGCAGGCAACCTTTTGCTTGAGCCACCACCACTAGGCTGAAATGCCCACCGAAAAGCTCTACCTCTACCTGGGATCTCTTGAGTATATATTAACAACCTTTTGCAGCAGCAGGTAGCTGGCTGCCGTGGTCCCCCTGCTTTCCCTGCGGTAGGTTCAGGTGTTGCGCTGCATCAGGGTTGACTGTAGTTTTACTAAGAGGTTAAATTATGGATTTGTACAGGATGGTTTGGACAGGGATGATCCTGCCTCAGGCAGGGGGTTGGACTGGATTGGGGTGAGCGATTATTCGGGCTGGAGGGCCCTTAAGCAGTTTTGGTGAGCTGTTGTGGCCTGCGTGGGAGGAAGGGCAGGTGATGGCCCAGCTCAGTGCGGTGGCCGGGGGGAGGAGGGGCAATTGATGCTATCTGGCCCCAGGCCTGTCCATGCCATCACCGGGGGCACTGAACAGAGCAAGCAGGGTGCGCGGGCTGGGGCTGTGGGCGGGCAGGGAGCGGCACGCGGTAGCAGGAACAGGCAGGGCTGGCAGAGCTGCGATCCACTCCCCGCATGTCCCTGAGATGGGCACTGGTTCTGCAGGCAGGACATGAAGGGAGTGGATTGCAACTTGGCCCCAGCCCCACGCTGTCACCGCCCTGAGATCCTGGTTTTAGCCCCGGCCCAGCCTGCCCAGCCCGCTCCCAGATACTGCTACCTGCCCACTCGCAGCTCCATCCCATCCCCTTGGCTGAGCACACCCTGCCCATGGGGGCCCCAGGCCAGGGAAGAGCCTGCCTGCCCACCCACTCCATCCGGTGCCCCTGGAGGTGGCTGCAGGGCAGGCTGGCAGTGGCAGCTGCCACAGGCCAGATGAAATCCCTTGACAGGCTGGATCTAGCCCGCGGGCCATAGTTTGCCCACTCCTGGACTAGATGACCTATGAAGGTCCCTTCCCACCCTCCTCCTCTACGATTCTATTTATGATTACAAAAGGGAGATCAAAGCCCCTATGTGGTGACACTGCTGGGTAGCATACATAGCGCTACTTATCTTTGCCTGGCTTCCCTTTATTAGCACAGCAGAAACCAAATCCCCCGGCTCCCAGCGTTAGATGCCATGCCGATACACACCTGATAGGCTACAAGAACATCCTGGTCTCAGCTTCCCACACTTCATTAGCACTCATCATAGCCCTACTCAGAGCCTGAGCTCTGCAGTTGACACCTCATTAAGGCTGTTTATACCACTACTCAGAGAGCCCTGCCTCTAAGAGTAGGCTTTTGCGTAGCTGCTAACAGCACTGCACTGACAGCGGTGGAGATGGGCTAGAACAGGGACGTCGGAGATACAGAGCCCTCTCTGAGCAGTCTGGGACCATACTGCACGCATCTCACATCCCTGGCCAGCCAGAGCAGGCGCCACGCACACTGGATCCAGTATGGAGGGTGGTGGGGTCCGTGGGCCTGACCCAGCTTGCGAGGTCAGCCTCACACCATTCAGCCAGCCCACGGACCAGTCCTGCACCACTTCTCTGCTCCACAACGCCAGATGAGTTTGACAGCCCTGGGTTAAAAGGATCCACCTCCCCAAGAAAGTAGGCAATTTTCTGATGGATGAGGGTGCCTGCTATGTGCACTTTAGACTGGAACAGAGAACACACACTTTTAGCCTTGCCACATAACCAATTTAGGTTGAAACATCAGGCCCCTCTCAGGCAGATTTTAAGGTCTCTGATCCAACGGTTCAGACACTTGAGCAACACATTGTTGGACACTTGGTAAAGAAATTCTTCCAATATTTTGTTGAGAGGCCCTGGCAAAGACATGTGGCAGGTGGGTGACCTGGTGTCTGGGAGGTGCCTTTGGCTGTCCTGGAGAAAGCTCACCCAAATATGGCAAACACCATAAGCCTTTATTTTTGCTTGGCAGTTATCTTCAACACATTTTATGCTCCAGCCCAGAAAAGCAGGAGCTGAGCAGAAAGTCCCTGTAACTTTGTCTCTCCCAGCAGTCATGGCACTGGGCATCAACACAGAGATCAGGCAATGTACCCCCAATGTCCTTTATATCCCACCAGGGAAGCCTGCAAGGTTATGGGACCAGTGATGATCACCAGTAAATACTCCCCTCCTGAACATGGCATTGGACTCTGAAATCTCAAGTCGCTAAATGCCCCTGTTGTCAGCAAATAGCCGTGGAACCTCCTGGCAAAATATATCTACATCTATCTCAGACCTCATCCCGCAACTGGTCCCTAGGAAAGATAAAAGCCCAGCTCAGGTGACATGGTGGAGAGTGGGATGGTATGCCCCCTGTCAATGACCCACACTGGGCATCAATAAAACAGATGCTCTCAAGTGGAACTATAGCCGGTTGATTTTTAATGAATAAAGGAAATCTCATGAAAAGCTGACATAGCATTAAGCTTGCGAAGTCAGATGCCCGAGAATCAGCAAGAGCCAAAATTAACATTACTGTTGTGCATAGGTATGATGCAGTCAGCAAGCACGCAACTATTCCCCACTCCTGACGGACCTCTGCCTCACTCGGTGAAGAGGACAGACAGTCTGGGAAAGAATCAGGGTCGCATAAAGAAATGAGGCTGTTTTCTGTTGCATGCCTGTCCCATTTGCTGCCGAAGCTAAAAGATATGTAATGCATGGGAGCAACGTGAAGAGCGAGGCTGGGCTCACAGTTAGGGAAACCAACTATTACCCAGAGGACTGGATTCTACTCCTGTCACCACTGCAGAGTTCTTATACGACGTCCCAGACAGCCCCCAAACTATGGGTCAAGGGTCACTGATACCAGACTTTTCAAAGAGCATCAGTTGTCTTCTTTATTCCCTGGATGCCCACTCTAAGACAGCCAGGAGACGATGATTTGCCCAAGTGCTGAATGCTCCTAGCTACAGTGGAAGTCAACTGGAGCTGAGCATGCTGAAAAGCCAAAGCCCAAGGCATGTCAAGTTTGGCACCTGACAGTTTTGATCATAATCTCTCTCTGAGTGCCCCAGCTGGGCAATAAAATCTCAGCACCTCTGACCCCGTCATCTGTAGGCCAAAGAGCTGCAGTCAGCGTCCAATTACATTTTCCACCTCTCCACCCTCCTCCATCACAATAAGTAGCAAGGGCTGAACTCACTGTTAAGTTGCAGAAACTTATCAAGGTCCTATTGAGTCAGAAAAGTCAAGCTTATCAACTGTTTGCTCTAGATCTGCAGGCCTGGTTAAAAAGGTCATGATGATCAGGGATCCTGGCTTTCTCCGATTAAAAAAAAAATCCCAATTTTCAGATAGAAAAAAAATAACCCCAAATCCACATTTTTCCAGGGTTAAATGATGCCCATCTTGCTGGAGTCATCTGATCCCAGTAATCTTTCCTGCCCACATGCAGGGGAGCTGGACCCAACGATCTGTAAGCTCCCTTTCAGCCCCTAACAACTATGAAACACCACTAACACACAGACATACATATATATATATAGTAGCATTTCATTTTAATCATGGAAAAATGTAGATTTGGGGTAGCTTTTTTTCCCCATCCGAAAATTGGGGATTTTTTTAAAATCAGAGAAAACCAGGATCCTGATGATGACTACGGTTAAATTAAAACTTGCAATTCTGTTTTGGGGGAGAAAGAGGTAGCAAAGGTCACCTTGTAGAGGCATGAGTGAAGTGTAATCGGGAACGTACAGGTAGGGTTTTAAACCAACAGGTATTGGGAAATTATCATAAAGCATGCCCAAGCAGTAGAGTGGGCAAGCTAATAAAAGATAAGGGTGTAGAGAGAGCTGTCAGACCGCCTTCAAGATTGCCGAGGCGATCTGCTGCCCTGTGGACCCCGAGAGCTATCTGACCAACTCTCTCTGGGATAGAACATCTGCTTAGCAAGGTAACTAATTCTTTGCTTGTTAATCTCTTAATAAATATGCTTTAAAGAAGTCCCTTCCAGCCCCTAACAACTATGAAACTATGAGCGGAGCATTTGTCTCTCCTCATATGTCTGAGCCCTGACCATGTGCCAAACACAACTTTTCAGGTAACACGTTCCACGCTGATTAAACTCACGGTCCAGTGAGAGCGCCATGGAGTCCTCCCCAGAAGGTGAATTCTGTATTCAGAGCGGGGTTCAGCTCCTATGCAATAAGTAAGGCCTGTGGTGATGAATGAGTAAAATAAGAGTAGCACTAACTAGCTATGGGCTGAGAGAGGCTGGCACCCTGAGGAACACATAGCAGGCCTTGTGCTGGACCAAGCGCGTTTCAACGATCGGTTCGCTATACAGTGCATCGCACACAGCGTGATCTGACAGGCATACCAGAGTGCCCTTTTCCTGATGAGGCATGTTAGAAGGTTTCCCGTGCTCTGAAATTCAGATGAACAAGAGATTAACTATGATGGATCCAGCACCCCTTTGAGCACCCGTGCTCAGACACCCCCCAGTTAAGACAGCATTGCAAGGAGCAGTCTAGAACAGAAGCCCACCACCCACCTACATCGGTGACAGTCTGGGAATGGCATTACCCACCTGCTCTCAAAGCCCGTCTACAGATCTTTAGCATAGGCCGAGACAGAGAGAAGCATCTACTTGGAATCAGTCGAATTTTCTTCTCAGAATCTGCTACCACAATAACCAGCAATGAGTCAGACACACACAGTGACCACAGGAACAGCAGCAAGCACTGCTAAGGTGGAAGAGGAGGAGGGAAGGTGAGCCTCCCTCCTCCAAGGCAAGAGGGGTAAGTTTTTAGACCAGAATGGTTGACGTTTTAACCGGATGTGCTTCAGCTGGTTCCCAGCTGGCTAGACCAAGCTACACCAATCGTGCAAAACCCAGTCACGCAAGCAACTGAGCAATCAATAGGGGAATGCTACCATCTTATGGCTAAGACTCGGCTGAAAGTTGCGCCTGCGTGATTGCACAGCAGTGACCGCTCGAGGTGGTAAGTAGCAAGCGGGGAGGGGAGAAAGCTAAGAACTACTGAGGAGTCTTCAGCCTTTAGCTCCACCTGCCCACACGTGCACACACTGCACGATGGATGAGAGGAAGGCTCCACACGATGCTTAAATCCGTTCATGTTTTTCAGTTATCATCTACACCGGGGTGGCCAACATGGGGCATGGGCACCTGTAACAGAAGCGCACCTACCTAAAAGGTTGGCCGCCCCACTGATCTACACTGTAGGGAGCAGCTTCAGCGAGAATCAGTTGAAATGGAGTTGCTGATTCATGGATAAAAGTATAAATGTGAGATGGAAATGGTGTGGATATGATTAACTACAACTACTGGAAGATAGCACTTCAAGAACAGTTTAGCTACAGCAAGTGGTAGTGCATGACAAACGTTATGTCAGTATCTCAAAGGTAACCACCTTCGAAGCCAGACTAATTTGTTTAAGATTATCAGATGTAACAGAACTGTAAGATAAAAGGAAATACCCTTTTTTAAAAAAAAATGTATGATGAACAGGAGTAGGGATGGGTTTGTTCATTTGTCTTTAACCTCTGAAGAACCAGGAATATAGTCTTCACTTCCTCACTTTTCTCCTGGAGGTTTCTTTGTAGGACAAGGAACTGAAATGAAAGTTCAGTCCTCAAATGGAAAGTCAAGGGCACTGAATCTGTAACAAAAATCGTTTTTCAGCTAGATGTCTGTCAAACACCAAATTAAAAAGGTGTTAAAAAAGTTAAGAGCTTGACAACTGCTTTTCCTTCACTTCTCTATTATTTGTGATGTGCTATTCCCACCAGCTCTCCCCCTGTCCACTTACTTTTTCCAAAGGGGGGGGGGGAAAGAAAAAGTAAGACAAACCTGAATTTTGATGTGGGGGAAGCAAAAAACAAGATATTTCAATAACAAATCAGACCTTTTTGCATCAATGGTAAGCAGCAAACTATTGTTTCATGCAGCTAAGATGAAAGTCACTTTACTCCACTAAAAATGTCTCCAGAAAATAACTGCATGTCAGCTAGGTTACAAATTGGGGTCTAAGTTCTAACCCTGGATAATTATGTGAAGCACCTAATGGCTTGAAGGGGAATCGTTCATAAATAAGAAACCACAGGGCTTGACCCTTATCGATAAGCCAGGCCAAGACCAATCTTTCCCTTATGAAAGATTAATAAACCTGAAGAGGTTATTTGCTGTGATGCACAGAAAAGGAAGCCCAAAGCCAGGTTACTACCAGCCAGGTTCTTGCTGGTCTGGAATTACTGTAGCAGCTGCAGACAACACCCGAAATCACGATTTTCACCTTTAAATAAATCTCGTGTACACACTGCTAGCCAACTACCTGTGCACTCCTGTTTCCATTAACTAGGGTGATCATAAGTAAAACGGAGACATGTGTGGCACTGCCTACCCCCGCAGTCAGTGGCACCACTGCAGGCAGTGGCAGAGCCTGGAGGGCAGGGGCGCAGGCGGAGCAGCCCGGCACACTATGCCACTCCACCTGCCCACCAGGCTGCACCCCACACCCCTGCCATTCAGGGAACATCGTTTGCATTTTCACCAACCAGCCAGGACTGGCCTATGAAATCAGGGACCGTCCTGGCCAGACCAGGATGTGTAGTCACCCTACCGTTAACCATCCTCCCCCACCCTCGCAATGATGTACAACACTGACCTATTCCTTTAAACCAGGGGTGTCCCAACACCTGGCCTCCTGGCCAGATCCAGCCCACAGAGCCGTCTTTCATAAAATCATAAAAAATGAGGGTTGGCAGGGACTTCAGGAGGTCACATCCAGTCCAACCCCCTGCTTAAAGCAGGATCATCCCCAACTGCATCATCCCGGCCAAGGCTTTGTCTAGCCTGGTCTTCAAAACCTCCAAGGACAGAGACTCCACCACCTCTCTGGGTAACCTGTTCCAGTCCTTTACTACCCTCCTAGTGAGAAAATTCTTCCTAATATCCAACCTAAACGTCCTTTGCTGCAACTTGAGACTGTTGCTCCTTGTTTTGTCATCTGTCATCGCTGAGAACAGTCTAGATGCATCCTCTTTCAAGCACCAATTCAGGGAGTTGAAGGCTGCTATTAAATCCCCTCTTAGTCTTCTCTTCTGCAGACTAAGCTAGCCCAGCTCCCTCAGCCTCTCCTCACAAGTCACATCCCCCAGCCCCTGAACCATTTTCATTGCCCTCCACTGGACTCTTTTCAATTTGTCCACATCCTTTCTGTCATTGGGGGACCCAAAACTGGACACAGGACTCCAGATGTGGCCTCACCAGTGCTGAAAAGAGGGGAAGAATCACTGCCCTTGACCTGCTGGCAACGCTCCTATCAATGCAGTCCAGTATGCCATTAGCCTTCAGCCCACTGGGCTTCTCACAGGTCCAAAAATTTGGCAGCAGTTGTCACTCCCCTACTGCCCAAATTTCTATACCTGTGGGCAGCCCAGCAGAAGGCATGTTAGAGCACGCATGTGGGGCTGGAGTAGTGTGGAGCCAGACCCTGGCACGCAGGGCCAAGGCAAGGAGGCACAAGGCCTGATCCCAGCATGAAGCCCCATTCTGGGCACATGGGACCTGGCCAGGACCACCTGGGGCTCAAACCTGCATACAACCCAAGGGATCCAGCCTGGTCCTATGCATTCATCTGGCCTGCAGGCCCAAAATGTTGAGCACTGCTGCTTTAAACTAGTTAGCTCTATATAGCAGAGAGCTGTTAGTAGAGTCCACTCTCATTAGAGTTACCATATGTCTGGGTTTTCTCAAGCATGTCCTCTTTTTTGGAGCCTCCGATCTCCGTCTGGGTGGTTTTTAAAAATATGAACAAATGTCCGGGATTTTGCTCTGCTCAGCATCAAAGTTTTTCCCGGTACTTCCTGGCTTGCCTTAGCAAGCAGCTGCTTGGGGCTGGGAAGAGTGCAGGGAGGGCAACTGCGGGTAGAGGGAGCCACGCACGTGCATGTAGCCGGCATGCAGCCAGGGAGGGTGGTGGGAGCAGCCCCAGCAGCCGGATGCAGGCAAGTCTATGGGGGAGCAGAGGTTGGAGAACCATGGCTTGGGGGACTGTGGGGATGGGTGGGGAGGGCAGTTCTTGCTGGCACTGGGGGAAGCTGCCTAGAGGCTGGGGCTGCAGCAGGGCGGGGGGCACCTGCCCCTCCACCGGAGGAAGGGGAGGGGGGCCCTTTTGGGGGCTGCATAGCTGGGCAAACAGCAACAGAGCCGGTGCTCTTGCTCGCAAGGATGGGGCAGTCGGGAGATGCTGCGGGGAGCAGGGGGCTGCAGATCAGGGTGAAGGGCACCAGCAGGGATGGGGGGTGGGCTACTGTGGCTTGGGAGTGAGGGGCAGAGGCAGAGACAGGGCACTGGCATATCACCACCTCCCCCATAATCATATACCCCACCACAAGTGTCCTCTTTTTTGAAAGGGGACAGATGGTAACCCTAACTCTCATAAGATGCTCGGTTTGAACTGGGACCTCTGGGCACCACAAGAACATGACCACTTCCCCATCCAACTACAATAACTCCTGGCTTTAGGCTGAGAGGGTCACTAACGCCTCTTCTGTTCCCGTCAGTGACTATGCTACAGAGAGCAGTGCTCTCGAAGGTGAAACACGGTTATTTCCATTTGTATAAATTGATAAAGCTTATGATACACACAACCCCTCTTATGCTGCTTAGTAGTGCCTGCCAAATGTGTGTGAAGCCCAGGCCTTCAGAGAGAGGATCGTTTCCAGGCCGGGACGCTTAGGTGACTGTTCTTTGCATTGAGAGCAGAAGGCGCTTATACAAACACCCGGGAAGAGGTGGAACGACACATCCTGTTGTAATAAGACATGGCATAACCATGCTGTGCAGGGGAGAAACCAGCCCTCTTTGGGCTCACGTATCCAGGAACGTTTCTGAAAGGCAACACAAACCAACTCAAAGGTGCGACTATAAAGCCAAATAGCATTAAGTCTTTGTTTAGATAAAATGGACCTTAATTCACTTAACCTTCAAATCACTTTGGAAGCATGAAGCTTAATTTAATAAAGGCCACTTTGGGTCTGAATAAAAGAGCATCTACACGGGGCTGAATGTAGTTTAACTAGTTAACTTCCAGTGCTTCCCTGTAGACAGGCCATTAGAAATACTTGTATTGGTCAGAGGAGAGCAAGTCTATCTTGAAGTTTTTAAGCAGAGATTTAAAACTCCAGTAGAAGATATTTGATTTAATGTTTCAAATTTTAACTCCAGCATCTGCACTATGCAAGGAGATCATATCGAGCACATTACTAGTGTTGCTGCAGTTAATATGATCATAGGAAGCAAAGCAAGCTAGGAAGTAAAAGAAGAGAGAAACTCCCAAGTGTGGCAGGAAACTTGTATTTGGCAGCACTCTCCCCTCTCTCCACATTAGTAAAACCAGTTGTTTAAACATCTGCATCTACTGTAGACAGAATAGGAGTTATGTACTAAGAAAAAAAAAATCTCTTGCAACTTCAGGGCTTGGCCAAATTCTGTGAATACTCAAGGGATTTTTCAGGTTTGGCTTCCCAGTCCTAAACCTCCAAAGCAAATTTCGTTTTGCTTAAATAAAAGCATCAAATAAAATAAATACAATACAAATAAAAATATTATTTGCCGAAATAAAATAAAAGCAATTAGCTTTCAAAGGATCAGAGGCCAGACAGGCAAGCCAATGCCGAGACACTGCCACGTGGACAAACTGCTGAAGGCTTCCAAGTTGGGACTAATCGGGTCCCTCTGCCGCGATGCACAGCCACAATGAGAAGCTGGCTGGATTTCCTTCCTCACGCTTCAAGCGATCTCTGTAATTTTCCCTTCAAACCTGACTAAACTTCAAGATGCAAAGCTCCCGACTCAACCACCGAACGCCGGCCAGGAAAAACTGCAGCAAGGAAAACTTCAAGAGCAGCAACAAACAAAGGCATTTCCCATTTTATTGTCCTCTCTCTCAATGCCAGGGTAGAAATGCTGGCACCCTGATTTATACGTAGGGCAGGAGCTGCCGTCCAAGCCAACAACCTCCCCACAACTGGAGCAGCAGTAACGGAGGTTGCTTGCTCAGAAGTACCTGAACTCGGAGGCTCCCAACCTGGTTCTTGCACATACTGAGGACGCTCCCACGCTGCTTGCAGCCAGAGAAAGATTTGTTTTCTGGTGACATGTATTTCTCAAGCTTCACGGGGTGAAAGAATAGCATAGCCCAGAGTGTGTTATTATCCAAGGACTGGGGAAGGTTGGGGGCAGGTGCCCTAGCCCTGTCATTTACTTCCTGTCGTGAAGAGAAGCTTAAAGTATATTGTCGTTTTGACACTGAAGCCCTGATATCCATTCAGCGTCCCGTTCAGGGGCACGGCCTACCCAAAAGGAATAAACCAGGCATTAACTCACACGAAGTGAGAAGTCTAAACCAGTCATTTAAAAAAAATAAAATAAAATAAAATGGTACAGAAATGAAATCACCCGACCTGGAAAGGGCTCTCAGAGCAGAGAGAGGAATCAAATTGGGGCCGATTTTCTTTTGAGCACAGCAGCAAAGGACACATTTAAAGGAGATCCATTCTTATTTTCCCCAGGGTTAAAGCAATAAAGTTTTCCCCAGCATAGGATCATATCGCTTTGGATTGCAGTGTCCATTCGAGTTTACCTTAACCCCCAAAGGAGTGTATGATACTCATCTATGGACCTTGAAAGCACTAGTACAGAAGCATCTTCTGAAACTGGAAACTCAGTTCTGAGGTGTCCCCCATCAGTCCCCAACCTTTAGACTCGAGACCCCTTACACTTTAGATCCCTCATTAGACTCAAGGCCCCGCTCAGAAAATGCCACTTTTATTTTCACTGGGTTTTTTTGACTACTGAGAAAAGAGCAATTTTTCTGTTGCAAAGAACTCAGGAAGACATCAGGTCAGAACGTTTTTGACACTATTTGAAATCTCTGGGTGCGTCCAGGTGAGTGGACACTTGTGTCACCCCAAGGACAAATAGCAGCGGCACATAGTTACGCCGCTGCCACTTGTCCCCAGGAAATGCCCGTGCATGCGTGCTCTGGCATGCAGCAAGTTGCCCCATGTGGGGTAAGGGAGGCTGGGGCTAACACCTGGATGGCCCCAGCAGCCTTACCTGGGGACCTGTCAGGGCTGCAGTGGTGCACGGAGCCTGGCCAGGCTCGGTTTCATGTGGCACATACTGCCGCCATGTGCGCCACCCTACCTTTGTCAGGCATTTTTTTTTATACCAGGATCTCCCACAGCAAAACAGCAGCACGGTGATGCCTGCATGTGCAGCACGTGCAGCTTGCGGTGCCGCAGACAGATCTGCAGCGTTGCATCCCACATATGCACACTCTTCTAGACTCATCCTCTTGTGAATCACGTTTGCACACCTAACAGCCAACATGGTGCGGCATCCTGCAACACCCTTAAAAGGATCTCAAAGCACCCCAGGGTGCCATGACACCCTGACTGAGAATCACTGTTCTCTGTACTAGACACCGACACCTGCGTGTGGCTCGCTTTCTGTCGACTGCGTGCATGTTTCAGACAATTCAATGTGCAAAATGAAAAGACTATAGGAAACGTGAGTTGGCTGCAGCCTCTAAGAACTGCTGGGAGGGGAGGCAAGGTGGGGATATTTTTCAGTCCAACAGTGGTTAGCACCTAGTGCAGGGGCTGGCAATTATTTTGGGCAGAGGGCCGCTTACTGAGTTTTGGTAACCCATCGAGGGCCGCATGACAGGCAGTCCAGGGCAGATAAATATTAATTTTTTAGGGGCCCCGCAGGCCAGACAGAATGGCTTGGCTGGCCACATCCGGCCCCTGGGCCGCATTTTGCTCACCCCTGACCTAGTGGCTGTGAAAGATCTTTCCCATGAGATGCGACTTCGTGGCAATAGGATCCTTCAGAGTGCCTGGCTTCACAGCTGACTTGACTCAAGTTGGCCTAGTTCCAGCCAGAGCAGCCATCCTGCAGTGCAATTCTCCACCTCCTGCATCCACAGTGAACGTGCATTTACTCTTGTGGTGCTACACTTCTAGGCAGCAAAACCTAGAGCTCTCAGTACTGCAGCAAGCAGAGCTGCTGAACAAAAACTTCCCCATTAAGCTGGGGGAACTCTGCCTTTTCTGGGCAACTAGGGGAAAATGTTGGGAGTACACCAAGAGACAGGCATGCATGTGACACTGGGCCTTGTCTATGCTACCGTGATCAACTCAGCAGCTCACAAGTTAGAGCCTATACCCCACCACAGGCCGGCGGATTCAGATGAAAAGCGCTACCAGAACAAGATGAGACAAGTTAAGGACAGTACTTGATTTAAAAATCTACGCAGCATAAGCTGCCCTTGTCTCTAATTCTCAAGGAGAATGAGGTGATATCCATGTTCTTCAAATACTGACCCTACCTAGAAATTAAGCGCATGAGCGCAGCTTGCTATTCTCTACCAGTTTTTCAAGCCTCAAATGCTTGAGAAGGGAGGATGGCACCCTAAATATGGAGAACCCTGGAAAGTTACTGGAAAATAAGTGCCAACGCACAGTTCAGAGATCCATGATTAATTACTGCCAAATTATAAACAGAAAGGAAAAAAAACCCTCTTCAGAAATGAGTAGAAGGTACATAAAGCTTCTGTGGTCTTGGTACTCATTAAAAGATCATGATAGGCATCTAAAACTTTTACAGCTGATGAAATTAATAAACCATTTCCTAACCAGTTGTCCAGCCCCATGTAATCTAGCCCTGCTCTACTGAGTGGCTTGTTCAACCAGGATAACAAAGTGGCAGTTATGCAATGTGTTATCTTGATGATTGCTATCAGACATCACCACGCACAGGGAAACAGCTGTGTTTTAATTTCTGCTGGATGTTCGTCCCAAATAAGCAATGCAAAGCAGAGCCACACACAGGCATCCCCAACCCGGGCAGTCGCTGAGGCCCAGACAGAAAGGGGGCCCAAAAATGGTGCTTATTTTTCATTGTCCGATGACATTATCATTATCTCTGGCAAAGGGAGGGCTGATAATAAAAGTTCACCCAGGTCCGTCAGGAGTCTAGCTACAGCCCTGATGCAAAGCAATGTAAGAAATGGACCCAGTGGTGTAAAACTTGTAACAAGTTTCTGAAGTTCAGGTGCTGCCCTGTAACATTAGTTTACACCAGTGTCTATCCTTTCTCTGTCGTTACTGGGAAATGAAGGGTTTCTTAAGCAAAACAAGAAAATTGCAATGAAACAAAGGCCTGGAAATGCAGCCCTTCAATGGAGAAGCCACACAGGTGCAGGCTCTTGAGACTGTATTTGGCAAATGAAACCATTTTGAGAGCTTTGAACAAAGCCAGCAATGTTTCCTCCTCGGTCGGATGGAATGGAGATTCCCACGCATTTGAACTGACCTGAAAGGGATCAATAGCCAGGCTCTATTCCAGTTTAAGCATTCAGTGCTGGCAGTGAAATAAAAGTGGGGTTCACATCTTGCCGGTCTAGAATAGGACGACGCTGCCAAAACAGAGCGCCAGAATTTAAAAACAGGCTGCTGGACGGCGCTGAAAGGCTGCATGTACTGACAGGGAGCATTCACGCTCAATTCCAGGCCTAGAAAGCATTTCACATCTCGCAAACCTTTCCAGCAGTCCCATTTCATCCTCTATAACCGTTTATCTCAAGCTGAATCTAAGATAACAAGGAATACGGACCATTAAGGGAACTTGAAAACGTGCCATGGTAGGGCCCATGCAGATAGGTTCAGGACTCTACCTAGACTCCTAGCAGCCCCAGGCAAATGTTTAGTATCGGGCCAGTGAAATAATGATAATAATAATCAGACAATGGAAAAAAAATTACCATTTTCGGGTCCCCTTTCTGTCCAGGCGCCAGACGGCCCATGCTTGTGTCTGGCTCTGGGTAGGTTTCAGGACAACCTGAATGCAGTTCTGCAATTACATTCCATGTGGTTAATAAGCCATTTCTAAGCACAGCCAGAAATCCTGTCCAAATTGCACGCAAGTCTCAAAGTCATCTGGATTGAAAGAAGCCTCAACAGGATCATTTAAAAATCAACCCCCTGCAGTGGAACAGGATTTGGTTATTTCTGGAGCGTGACAGAGCTGTCCAGGTCTGGCCACGAGGGGATGGCACTTCCACCTGTTCCTTCTTTCTGGGTTCTCCACGTTATATAAAGATGCCCTCATTACTCCTTTCTTCCCCCACCCCATTTCTCAGTGCTCACAATGCCAGGTTCCAGCTTCCTCCCCATGCTGAAGGACTTCGCTACAATCTTTGCAAGGGGACTGTTTCGAAGGCTAAGCCCAAAGCTTCAGCTCCCCACAACCCCAGCTACAGGGTAAGTCAATCCTGACTTCTGGGGTCTTTCTTCAGTAGCTAGGACAATTTCTTCAACAGTAGACAAACAACATCTATTTGAAACTGTTAGTTCAAATTCATTACAAAGGATCCAGAAATGCCCACAGTGGGATCTTGAACATGGCCTAACACTCAGCTCTGTTCTCCACCCACTCCCTTTCACATCATTGAATGGTCTCCTCTGTCCACAGCGTGTGTAAGGTGTCAATCACTGTCATAGCTGATCAGCAGATCTCTGAATTTTGCCTCTCTAGACCACAGAAATAAGCCTATTCAGTCTGCTTCCCAAAGGTCTTCATTCTCCAAGCCTTCTATCACAACCAGCTATCTTAGTACCACGATTTTAAAAACATATATGCAGGAACTTCACATGATGAGCAGAACAATGACATGATTATAGCTACGTAGAGGACAATATCCCAATGTCCAGACTAAACAAAACCTGTCAAAATAAGGCTGACAAACTATTTGGCTTGGCAATAGCCACACACAAAAAGCTTCCCAATACAGTATTTGGAACAAAAGTCTCTTTTTGTCTAAATTGCAGCTTTCAGATAGCAGTGCGAGAGGGAGGAGAACTTCCAGCTCAGAAGTTCATCTCATAGGTTTTATTTTATTATTAGACATGCAATACTGTCTACTTTTTAAAACATGCACAGAATAAATTACACAGCCCCAATCCACCTGCAAAAAGAAAAAAGAAAGAAAAAGAAAAGCAAGAAACAATGAATAAGAAGGGACACTGCTTGCTTGCATACTGTCACAAAACAGATGAGGAAAGTGTGTGATGCTTAGCTGCAAAAGAAGTGACCCCTACCCCAGAATAAATATACCAAAAATATGCAGGACTACATTAGAATTTGTAGAGAGAGTCAAATAATTTGTATAGTGAATGTTAAACCTATCATGCAAACAGAGATGGGATTATAAACCCAGTTTTCCTTTTGGCACAGAAAGAAGCCATGAAAGATTGTGAAAATATTTCTGGCTTGTTATTTCTTTTGATTATTTGTGGTTTGTTTTTGTTGGGTTTTTTTGGGGGGGCGGGGGGGTTGTCAACCTATTAGAAATTCAGCTCTCGTCTGCCCTGGAAGGCTACTATGACCGATAAATTAGCAGAATGACATCACAAGAGAATGAGAGCTGAGCAATGGAGAGGGGAAGATAATTTTAGGTTAGACCATTTAAGTGTCTGGTGCATTAATTTCCATTCACCTCCAAAGCCCGGTGAAAGCACAAGTGGAAGCGTCAGCTCAAGATGTATTCCTACACCCAAGCAGTTTAGATGCAAGACCTCGCCTACCCAAAACCCAGCCGAGAAATCACTGGACACAGGGGAGAATGTCACTGCCACTGCCAAACCTTGACATCCTTGATGCTGTTAAAGCAGTGGTTTTCCATCTCCTTAAACTCAGGCTCAAGGCACCCTTCAGAAAATGCTGTCTCTGAGCTTTCACGAATTTCGCGACTACAGAAAAACATCAGAGCAATTCTTCTGTAGCAAAGAACTGAGAGAGACTACAACCGGTCAAAGTGTTTGAGACACTGGATTCCTGTTTGAAACCTCTGGGTTTACCTTGTGAATTGTGTGTAGGTGTTTGCACACCCACCAGCACTAATACTGTGTACCCTTAAAAGGATCTCTCAGTATCCCCCAGGTGCTGGAACCCTGGTTGAGAATCACTGTGCTAAAGCCTATCCTCCTCAAGCACATGCTGGAAGCCCTCAGCTCTTCTTTGTACATCACGGCACAGCAAAAAGATATATGAAGTTTATCATTTCTTTCCCAAGACACCATTCCTTGTTAAAGCCATCAATGCAACTTTTTACTATTCTCATATCGACTGAAACACTTGCTTTCTTAATGCGAGGACACAGGCCTGAATCTGGCAAGAGATCGTCGAACAGCTTGTCTATTTTTTTTAATTATATATTCCCCTGCCCACAAGTCATTTTAAGTTTCAGTGCATGTTACATCAAAGACTTCTTTTCCTCACAGAACAAGTTATTTTGGTCGGAGAAGGCTTGAAGTAGCACCTATGCAAGATGATGTTAGGAAAGAATATTATTCCATTTTCCATGGGAAGAAACTGTCAGTGAGAGACAGTTATTCAGATAACTAGTTAGTCTCCAAGGTGCCACTCTGCCCTACTTTCTTCCTGAGTTCAGACTAACATGTTTCATCTGGGGAGAAGTAACCAGCGACATGAATACAGGTTAGGAGCAGATGTCCTGGCCAGCACAGTGGCTGAAAGGGACCTCTGGGTTACGATTGATCACAGGATGAACATAACCCGCCAGCACAATGCTGTAGTCAACAGAGCTAAGCACACTGGGATGCATTAGCCAGTGCGTTACGAGCAGGGCTAAGGAAGTGATGCTTCCTCTCTGTTCGGCGTTAGTGAGACCCCAGCTGCTGTACTGTGTCCAGTTCTGGGCACTGCACTTCAAAAAAGATGTGGAGAATCTTGAAAGGGTGCAGAGAGGGGCCATGAAAATTATTAGGGGCCTAGAGGACAACCCTTGAGGCAAGACTAAGGGATCTGGGATTGTTCAGCCTGGGGAAGAGAAGACTGAAGGGGGACTTGGTGGCTATCTGTAAATATGTAAGGGGTGAATATTGGGAGCTGGGAGAAAAACTGTTCGCTAGGGCAGCCCAGGAGCATTGGCCATACACTGAGAGGATGGTTTCAGGTTGGATGCAAGGAAGAACTTCTTCACAGAAAGGGTGAGAAGAATCTGGAATAGACTTCCCAAGGAGGTGGTGCAGTCTCCAACCTTGGAAGTCTTCAAGAGGAGACTGGACAGACGCCTTGCTGGGATCATTTGATCTCTGCAGTATTCCTGCCCAGAGCAGGGGGGTTGGACTCGATGATCTTTCGAGGTCCCTTCCAGTCCTTAAATTCTATGATTCTATGAACATGGCTAATCACCTCTATGACAGGGAGAAATTAATTCAGTTTACCATGATCATATCAGGAATGGCAGAAGGGGTTATAATCGGTGGTAAGAGGAGGAAAAGAACCATGCCAAGTATCAGAGCACATTCACCTTTGTCATCTTAATCTCATATCTTGCAGTTTACCAGAGGAAAAGAAAAAGAAAAATCCTCACTGACTCTTGGAAGTAGCACAGGGGTTCCCCGAGAGTGAAGAAGAGTTTGGGACCTCTATCAAACACACCAGGTCCCAAATAGTGCTAAGAACCCTTTGGCAGGGTTTCATATCAAGGATCACAGCACAAAAAATAAAAAGAGGATCATATTGCATTCTTTGGAAAGACGCCAGGACAATTATACTGGGAGGGGGCTGGAATTTAAGGGCAGAGAGGAAAAGAGCCAGCTAGGTGGATAGGGAAGCACCCCAAGCAATAGTGACATACCAGACATGCTAGGCTGCAAAACACTATAGTAACCTACTCAGACTGCACCTACAATCACCAGATATTTATGCAAGCCCAAGCAACAACAAAACAGCCCCACATGTATTATCATCACACAAAAGTAAGATGGCATTGAGCAAATTGGGAGAGAGCACAGCCCTCGGTCACCTAGCCGGTCTTTCCACAGGCTCTAGGAGACAAAATCCAGCAGCCTGCATTCAGGTTTTCATCAGATGTTTAAAAGCTTAACTTCAACATCAACAACAATCAATGGGCCCAGCAGAAACGCGCCAGGAGGGCGTACTGCCAGCCATCAGATAGAGCTGACTTGGCATTTGGAAAAGAAAGGATAAAGCTAGCGCTGCATGGCTGCGCAGCAGGGGGCCTTGTTAAGGAACGGTAGAAAGATGGCAAATCTCCTTTATAAAAAATATAGGGGAGGCCTCCAGAGGAGGGAGGAGGAAGGAAAGTCTCTTACAATCATGTAGTGGCTCTGAGGAGCAGATCCAGGTGGATGCAGTGGTGCAGCTGCACCCCTCCCCCCCTTTGATTCCTGCTCCACCCAGACTTTAAAACCAACTGCCTGGGAGGGGCAGCAGCATTTCTATTCAAGCAGCAGGGAGGGAGTCACTTGACTTCAGGTCTCATGTCATCCCTCCATGTCCCCCATTCATGCTGATCTGTCCACTTCACAGGTGTTACCAACCCTCTCTCCAAGGGCTTAATGTTCCACTATCAAACTACCCTTTCCTCTGCAAGGTAGCTGTTTGTTAGCCATTCCCAGGAATGCCCCTTTTCTGTTTCACAGCCCTACAGCCTGTCTCTGGCTCTCGCTAAAAACCCTCAAACTCAGGTATAGTCAAATTAACTCAAGGTGTAGAAATGACTGACAGTGAAGTATTGGAGGCATGGTCACCACACTCAAGAAGGCAAAATTCTGTTTTATGAGATATACATTTAACTGTAATGACTAGGGGACTGATAGCACAACTTCTTTTTGACTACTTTGACTCTTATTGTGCCTGGTGTGCGTGGGTTTTTTTAATTAATAGCTACGCTAGTAAACTGGCACGCATTCCAATAGTTATTGCGGTTTTGCTTTGATCTTCAACTGAATGACAAAGCGCTGCCGCCCCCCCCCCCCATGAATAACACTTTTAGTTTCTCTTTCATTAGAGGAAAAATGTCTTGTGTTCTAGGCAGCCATGGGACACACCGTCTGCACTGCCTTTTCCCAAATCCTAGCTCCGCCTGTGGCGGCTTCACATTAGCCTGGGTCTTGGCATCAGCTGAAGGACGAAGGAGCCTTGCCCTACAAGGTGCTGCATCCTGGGGGTGTTGTTTGTAGCCTCTCGTCTCCCCCAGGATCCTGCTGGTCAGGTGCCTGCAGCGCAGCCCATGGGGCCTGGGCTCAGGGCATTGCCACAGCTCTACCCGCCTGGGCTCACGGGCCCTGGAGCTGTGGCAGCTGCTCCAGAGCACATCCCTGGTACCTGCAGGGCAGCGCCTGGGAGCGGCAGGGACAGGGGCAGACCCCCACAGGTGATGCCCCTCCGCAACCAGCACCTCCCCCATGTTGGGGGTGCAGCAGGGGCATCGCCTGCTCACATGAGGGGATCCAGGACCTCCACCCCCAGCAATTGGGCTGTCCTAGTGGGGGGCTGGGAAGTCCAAGGACCACCCCCCCACTTGCAGGAACTCAGATGCCCCAAGGGGGGGATCCAGGATCCTCCCCAGGGCCTGATGTGCCCCATTAAGGGGGTTATCCAGGAGCCCCCACCCCCATGCAAGGGGCAAGGAGGAGCTGAGATGTCCCCTGTGACAGCAAAGAGCACGTGACCCCCCAAAACTTCCCTAGCAAAGGCCAGACTGCGCATGCGCAACACTGGAGCGCACCCCACGGGGATGAAATGCGCATGCGCCCTCTAGTGGGAGAGGCGCACACCACCTGCAGCAGAGGGTAAGTGGTGATGTGCGCATGCGCCCCCTAGTGGGAGGGGAGCACACCACTTATGGCAGAGGGGGCGTGGTGGAGTGCGCATGCGCCCCCGTGGGCAGAGGGAGTGCGCCCCCTGTGGGAGGGGGAAGTGAGCATGCGCCGTCGTGTGGGACAGGGAGAGGCCCCCGTTGGGGGGGCGAGTGCGCATGCGCCCTGCTGTGGGAGGGGGAAGGAGGGACCCCGTGAGGCGGAGGGGGAAAGGCCCCGCCCCGCGCCGCTGGGACCCACCTGCGAGCTGGGGCCTGCCCGGCAGCTGCACGAAGCGGTTGAGGAGCCCCCCGGGCGGCCCGGGCCCGTCACCGCTGCCCCCGCCCGCTCCGCTGCCGCCGGCG